>NW_027365649.1:0-100825 GCF_046119375.1 Phyllobates terribilis | reverse complement strand
ACTGAATGAAAGGAGCTGGCATCTCACTCTCTTTGAATCTTCTTTATCATGCTAGGATTAGCAGGAAAAAGCAAAAAATTTCAGAATTGCACCTTGCAATGTGGAGATATTACTGTTTGTGCATTTACAATATTCATTGATTTTTGCCATTGAAAAACATGTTTTTCATATACCAGAAATGTTTGAAGCTACTGACTGAATGAAAGGAGCTGGCATCTCACTCTCTTTGAATCTTCTTTATCATGCTAGGATTAACAGGAAAAAGCTAAAAATTTCAGAATTGCACCGTGCAATGTGGAGATATTACTGTTTGTGCATTTACAATATTCATTGATTTTTGCCATTGAAAAACGTTTTTCATATACCAGAAATGTTTGAAGCTACTGACTGAATGAAAGGAGCTGGCATCTCACTCTCTTTGAATCTTCTTTATCATGCTAGGATTAACAGGAAAAAGCTAAAAATTTCAGAATTGCACCGTGCAATGTGGAGATATTACTGTTTGTGCATTTACAATATTCATTGATTTTTGCCATTGAAAAACATGTTTTTCATATACCAGAAATGTTTGAAGCTACTGACTGAATGAAAGGAGCTGGCATCTCACTCTCTTTGAATCTTCTTTATCATGCTAGGATTAGCAGGAAAAAGCAAAAAATTTCAGAATTGCACCTTGCAATGTGGAGATATTACTGTTTGTGCATTTACAATATTCATTGATTTTTGCCATTGAAAAACATGTTTTTCATATACCAGAAATGTTTGAAGCTACTGACTGAATGAAAGGAGCTGGCATCTCACTCTCTTTGAATCTTCTTTATCATGCTAGGATTAACAGGAAAAAGCTAAAAATTTCAGAATTGCACCGTGCAATGTGGAGATATTACTGTTTGTGCATTTACAATATTCATTGATTTTTGCCATTGAAAAACGTTTTTCATATACCAGAAATGTTTGAAGCTACTGACTGAATGAAAGGAGCTGGCATCTCACTCTCTGAATCTTCTTTATCATGCTAGGATTAGCAGGAAAAAGCAAAAAATTTCAGAATTGCACCTTGCAATGTGGAGATATTACTGTTTGTGCATTTACAATATTCATTGATTTTTGCCATTGAAAAACATGTTTTTCATATACCAGAAATGTTTGAAGCTACTGACTGAATGAAAGGAGCTGGCATCTCACTCTCTTTGAATCTTCTTTATCATGCTAGGATTAACAGGAAAAAGCAAAAAATTTCAGAATTGCACCTTGCAATGTGGAGATATTACTGTTTGTGCATTTACAATATTCATTGATTTTTGCCATTGAAAAACATGTTTTTCATATACCAGAAATGTTTGAAGCTACTGACTGAATGAAAGGAGCTGGCATCTCACTCTCTTTGAATCTTCTTTATCATGCTAGGATTAGCAGGAAAAAGCAAAAAATTTCAGAATTGCACCTTGCAATGTGGAGATATTACTGTTTGTGCATTTACAATATTCATTGATTTTTGCCATTGAAAAACATGTTTTTCATATACCAGAAATGTTTGAAGCTACTGACTGAATGAAAGGAGCTGGCATCTCACTCTCTTTGAATCTTCTTTATCATGCTAGGATTAACAGGAAAAAGCAAAAAATTTCAGAATTGCACCTTGCAATGTGGAGATATTACTGTTTGTGCATTTACAATATTCATTGATTTTTGCCATTGAAAAACATGTTTTTCATATACCAGAAATGTTTGAAGCTACTGACTGAATGAAAGGAGCTGGCATCTCACTCTCTTTGAATCTTCGTTATCATGCTAGGATTAACAGGAAAAAGCTAAAAATTTCAGAATTGCACCGTGCAATGTGGAGATATTACTGTTTGTGCATTTACAATATTCATTGATTTTTGCCATTGAAAAACGTTTTTCATATACCAGAAATGTTTGAAGCTACTGACTGAATGAAAGGAGCTGGCATCTCACTCTCTTTGAATCTTCTTTATCATGCTAGGATTAGCAGGAAAAAGCAAAAAATTTCACAATTGCACCTTGCAATGCGGAGATATTACTGTTTGTGCATTTACAATATTCATTGATTTTTGCCATTGAAAAACATGTTTTTCATATACCAGAAATGTTTGAAGCTACTGACTGAATGAAAGGAGCTGGCATCTCACTCTCTTTGAATCTTCTTTATCATGCTAGGATTAACAGGAAAAAGCAAAAAATTTCAGAATTGCACCTTGCAATGTGGAGATATTACTGTTTGTGCATTTACAATATTCATTGATTTTTGCCATTGAAAAACGTTTTTCATATACCAGAAATGTTTGAAGCTACTGACTGAATGAAAGGAGCTGGCATCTCACTCTCTTTGAATCTTCTTTATCATGCTAGGATTAACAGGAAAAAGCTAAAAATTTCAGAATTGCACCGTGCAATGTGGAGATATTACTGTTTGTGCATTTACAATATTCATTGATTTTTGCCATTGAAAAACATGTTTTTCATATACCAGAAATGTTTGAAGCTACTGACTGAATGAAAGGAGCTGGCATCTCACTCTCTTTGAATCTTCTTTATCATGCTAGGATTAACAGGAAAAAGCAAAAAATTTCAGAATTGCACCTTGCAATGTGGAGATATTACTGTTTGTGCATTTACAATATTCATTGATTTTTGCCATTGAAAAACATGTTTTTCATATACCAGAAATGTTTGAAGCTACTGACTGAATGAAAGGAGCTGGCATCTCACTCTCTTTGAATCTTCTTTATCATGCTAGGATTAACAGGAAAAAGCTAAAAATTTCAGAATTGCACCGTGCAATGTGGAGATATTACTGTTTGTGCATTTACAATATTCATTGATTTTTGCCATTGAAAAACGTTTTTCATATACCAGAAATGTTTGAAGCTACTGACTGAATGAAAGGAGCTGGCATCTCACTCTCTTTGAATCTTCTTTATCATGCTAGGATTAACAGGAAAAAGCTAAAAATTTCAGAATTGCACCGTGCAATGTGGAGATATTACTGTTTGTGCATTTACAATATTCATTGATTTTTGCCATTGAAAAACATGTTTTTCATATACCAGAAATGTTTGAAGCTACTGACTGAATGAAAGGAGCTGGCATCTCACTCTCTTTGAATCTTCTTTATCATGCTAGGATTAGCAGGAAAAAGCAAAAAATTTCAGAATTGCACCTTGCAATGTGGAGATATTACTGTTTGTGCATTTACAATATTCATTGATTTTTGCCATTGAAAAACATGTTTTTCATATACCAGAAATGTTTGAAGCTACTGACTGAATGAAAGGAGCTGGCATCTCACTCTCTTTGAATCTTCTTTATCATGCTAGGATTAACAGGAAAAAGCAAAAAATTTCAGAATTGCACCTTGCAATGTGGAGATATTACTGTTTGTGCATTTACAATATTCATTGATTTTTGCCATTGAAAAACATGTTTTTCATATACCAGAAATGTTTGAAGCTACTGACTGAATGAAAGGAGCTGGCATCTCACTCTCTTTGAATCTTCTTTATCATGCTAGGATTAACAGGAAAAAGGTAAAAATTTCAGAATTGCACCGTGCAATGTGGAGATATTACTGTTTGTGCATTTACAATATTCATTGATTTTTGCCATTGAAAAACATGTTTTTCATATACCAGAAATGTTTGAAGCTACTGACTGAATGAAAGGAGCTGGCATCTCACTCTCTTTGAATCTTCTTTATCATGCTAGGATTAACAGGAAAAAGCTAAAAATTTCAGAATTGCACCGTGCAATGTGGAGATATTACTGTTTGTGCATTTACAATATTCATTGATTTTTGCCATTGAAAAACATGTTTTTCATATACCAGAAATGTTTGAAGCTACTGACTGAATGAAAGGAGCTGGCATCTCACTCTCTTTGAATCTTCTTTATCATGCTAGGATTAGCAGGAAAAAGCAAAAAATTTCAGAATTGCACCTTGCAATGTGGAGATATTACTGTTTGTGCATTTACAATATTCATTGATTTTTGCCATTGAAAAACATGTTTTTCATATACCAGAAATGTTTGAAGCTACTGACTGAATGAAAGGAGCTGGCATCTCACTCTCTTTGAATCTTCTTTATCATGCTAGGATTAGCAGGAAAAAGCTAAAAATTTCAGAATTGCACCGTGCAATGTGGAGATATTACTGTTTGTGCATTTACAATATTCATTGATTTTTGCCATTGAAAAACATGTTTTTCATATACCAGAAATGTTTGAAGCTACTGACTGAATGAAAGGAGCTGGCATCTCACTCTCTTTGAATCTTCTTTATCATGCTAGGATTAACAGGAAAAAGCTAAAAATTTCAGAATTGCACCGTGCAATGTGGAGATATTACTGTTTGTGCATTTACAATATTCATTGATTTTTGCCATTGAAAAACATGTTTTTCATATACCAGAAATGTTTGAAGCTACTGACTGTATGAAAGGAGCTGGCATCTCACTCTCTTTGAATCTTCTTTATCATGCTAGGATTAGCAGGAAAAAGCAAAAAATTTCAGAATTGCACCTTGCAATGTGGAGATATTACTGTTTGTGCATTTACAATATTCATTGATTTTTGCCATTGAAAAACGTTTTTCATATACCAGAAATGTTTGAAGCTACTGACTGAATGAAAGGAGCTGGCATCTCACTCTCTTTGAATCTTCTTTATCATGCTAGGATTAACAGGAAAAAGCTAAAAATTTCAGAATTGCACCGTGCAATGTGGAGATATTACTGTTTGTGCATTTACAATATTCATTGATTTTTGCCATTGAAAAACGTTTTTCATATACCAAAAATGTTTGAAGCTACTGACTGAATGAAAGGAGCTGGCATCTCACTCTCTTTGAATCTTCTTTATCATGCTAGGATTAACAGGAAAAAGCTAAAAATTTCAGAATTGCACTGTGCAATGTGGAGATATTACTGTTTGTGCATTTACAATATTCATTGATTTTTGCCATTGAAAAACATGTTTTTCATATACCAGAAATGTTTGAAGCTACTGACTGAATGAAAGGAGCTGGCATCTCACTCTCTTTGAATCTTCTTTATCATGCTAGGATTAGCAGGAAAAAGCAAAAAATTTCAGAATTGCACCTTGCAATGTGGAGATATTACTGTTTGTGCATTTACAATATTCATTGATTTTTGCCATTGAAAAACATGTTTTTCATATACCAGAAATGTTTGAAGCTACTGACTGAATGAAAGGAGCTGGCATCTCACTCTCTTTGAATCTTCTTTATCATGCTAGGATTAACAGGAAAAAGCTAAAAATTTCAGAATTGCACCGTGCAATGTGGAGATATTACTGTTTGTGCATTTACAATATTCATTGATTTTTGCCATTGAAAAACGTTTTTCATATACCAGAAATGTTTGAAGCTACTGACTGAATGAAAGGAGCTGGCATCTCACTCTCTTTGAATCTTCTTTATCATGCTAGGATTAACAGGAAAAAGCTAAAAATTTCAGAATTGCACCGTGCAATGTGGAGATATTACTGTTTGTGCATTTACAATATTCATTGATTTTTGCCATTGAAAAACATGTTTTTCATATACCAGAAATGTTTGAAGCTACTGACTGAATGAAAGGAGCTGGCATCTCACTCTCTTTGAATCTTCTTTATCATGCTAGGATTAGCAGGAAAAAGCAAAAAATTTCAGAATTGCACCTTGCAATGTGGAGATATTACTGTTTGTGCATTTACAATATTCATTGATTTTTGCCATTGAAAAACATGTTTTTCATATACCAGAAATGTTTGAAGCTACTGACTGAATGAAAGGAGCTGGCATCTCACTCTCTTTGAATCTTCTTTATCATGCTAGGATTAACAGGAAAAAGCTAAAAATTTCAGAATTGCACCGTGCAATGTGGAGATATTACTGTTTGTGCATTTACAATATTCATTGATTTTTGCCATTGAAAAACGTTTTTCATATACCAGAAATGTTTGAAGCTACTGACTGAATGAAAGGAGCTGGCATCTCACTCTCTGAATCTTCTTTATCATGCTAGGATTAGCAGGAAAAAGCAAAAAATTTCAGAATTGCACCTTGCAATGTGGAGATATTACTGTTTGTGCATTTACAATATTCATTGATTTTTGCCATTGAAAAACATGTTTTTCATATACCAGAAATGTTTGAAGCTACTGACTGAATGAAAGGAGCTGGCATCTCACTCTCTTTGAATCTTCTTTATCATGCTAGGATTAACAGGAAAAAGCAAAAAATTTCAGAATTGCACCTTGCAATGTGGAGATATTACTGTTTGTGCATTTACAATATTCATTGATTTTTGCCATTGAAAAACATGTTTTTCATATACCAGAAATGTTTGAAGCTACTGACTGAATGAAAGGAGCTGGCATCTCACTCTCTTTGAATCTTCTTTATCATGCTAGGATTAGCAGGAAAAAGCAAAAAATTTCAGAATTGCACCTTGCAATGTGGAGATATTACTGTTTGTGCATTTACAATATTCATTGATTTTTGCCATTGAAAAACATGTTTTTCATATACCAGAAATGTTTGAAGCTACTGACTGAATGAAAGGAGCTGGCATCTCACTCTCTTTGAATCTTCTTTATCATGCTAGGATTAACAGGAAAAAGCAAAAAATTTCAGAATTGCACCTTGCAATGTGGAGATATTACTGTTTGTGCATTTACAATATTCATTGATTTTTGCCATTGAAAAACATGTTTTTCATATACCAGAAATGTTTGAAGCTACTGACTGAATGAAAGGAGCTGGCATCTCACTCTCTTTGAATCTTCGTTATCATGCTAGGATTAACAGGAAAAAGCTAAAAATTTCAGAATTGCACCGTGCAATGTGGAGATATTACTGTTTGTGCATTTACAATATTCATTGATTTTTGCCATTGAAAAACGTTTTTCATATACCAGAAATGTTTGAAGCTACTGACTGAATGAAAGGAGCTGGCATCTCACTCTCTTTGAATCTTCTTTATCATGCTAGGATTAGCAGGAAAAAGCAAAAAATTTCACAATTGCACCTTGCAATGCGGAGATATTACTGTTTGTGCATTTACAATATTCATTGATTTTTGCCATTGAAAAACATGTTTTTCATATACCAGAAATGTTTGAAGCTACTGACTGAATGAAAGGAGCTGGCATCTCACTCTCTTTGAATCTTCTTTATCATGCTAGGATTAACAGGAAAAAGCAAAAAATTTCAGAATTGCACCTTGCAATGTGGAGATATTACTGTTTGTGCATTTACAATATTCATTGATTTTTGCCATTGAAAAACGTTTTTCATATACCAGAAATGTTTGAAGCTACTGACTGAATGAAAGGAGCTGGCATCTCACTCTCTTTGAATCTTCTTTATCATGCTAGGATTAACAGGAAAAAGCTAAAAATTTCAGAATTGCACCGTGCAATGTGGAGATATTACTGTTTGTGCATTTACAATATTCATTGATTTTTGCCATTGAAAAACATGTTTTTCATATACCAGAAATGTTTGAAGCTACTGACTGAATGAAAGGAGCTGGCATCTCACTCTCTTTGAATCTTCTTTATCATGCTAGGATTAACAGGAAAAAGCAAAAAATTTCAGAATTGCACCTTGCAATGTGGAGATATTACTGTTTGTGCATTTACAATATTCATTGATTTTTGCCATTGAAAAACATGTTTTTCATATACCAGAAATGTTTGAAGCTACTGACTGAATGAAAGGAGCTGGCATCTCACTCTCTTTGAATCTTCTTTATCATGCTAGGATTAACAGGAAAAAGGTAAAAATTTCAGAATTGCACCGTGCAATGTGGAGATATTACTGTTTGTGCATTTACAATATTCATTGATTTTTGCCATTGAAAAACATGTTTTTCATATACCAGAAATGTTTGAAGCTACTGACTGAATGAAAGGAGCTGGCATCTCACTCTCTTTGAATCTTCTTTATCATGCTAGGATTAACAGGAAAAAGCTAAAAATTTCAGAATTGCACCGTGCAATGTGGAGATATTACTGTTTGTGCATTTACAATATTCATTGATTTTTGCCATTGAAAAACATGTTTTTCATATACCAGAAATGTTTGAAGCTACTGACTGAATGAAAGGAGCTGGCATCTCACTCTCTTTGAATCTTCTTTATCATGCTAGGATTAGCAGGAAAAAGCAAAAAATTTCAGAATTGCACCTTGCAATGTGGAGATATTACTGTTTGTGCATTTACAATATTCATTGATTTTTGCCATTGAAAAACGTTTTTCATATACCAGAAATGTTTGAAGCTACTGACTGAATGAAAGGAGCTGGCATCTCACTCTCTTTGAATCTTCTTTATCATGCTAGGATTAACAGGAAAAAGCTAAAAATTTCAGAATTGCACCGTGCAATGTGGAGATATTACTGTTTGTGCATTTACAATATTCATTGATTTTTGCCATTGAAAAACGTTTTTCATATACCAAAAATGTTTGAAGCTACTGACTGAATGAAAGGAGCTGGCATCTCACTCTCTTTGAATCTTCTTTATCATGCTAGGATTAACAGGAAAAAGCTAAAAATTTCAGAATTGCACTGTGCAATGTGGAGATATTACTGTTTGTGCATTTACAATATTCATTGATTTTTGCCATTGAAAAACATGTTTTTCATATACCAGAAATGTTTGAAGCTACTGACTGAATGAAAGGAGCTGGCATCTCACTCTCTTTGAATCTTCTTTATCATGCTAGGATTAGCAGGAAAAAGCAAAAAATTTCAGAATTGCACCTTGCAATGTGGAGATATTACTGTTTGTGCATTTACAATATTCATTGATTTTTGCCATTGAAAAACATGTTTTTCATATACCAGAAATGTTTGAAGCTACTGACTGAATGAAAGGAGCTGGCATCTCACTCTCTTTGAATCTTCTTTATCATGCTAGGATTAACAGGAAAAAGCTAAAAATTTCAGAATTGCACCGTGCAATGTGGAGATATTACTGTTTGTGCATTTACAATATTCATTGATTTTTGCCATTGAAAAACGTTTTTCATATACCAGAAATGTTTGAAGCTACTGACTGAATGAAAGGAGCTGGCATCTCACTCTCTTTGAATCTTCTTTATCATGCTAGGATTAACAGGAAAAAGCTAAAAATTTCAGAATTGCACCGTGCAATGTGGAGATATTACTGTTTGTGCATTTACAATATTCATTGATTTTTGCCATTGAAAAACATGTTTTTCATATACCAGAAATGTTTGAAGCTACTGACTGAATGAAAGGAGCTGGCATCTCACTCTCTTTGAATCTTCTTTATCATGCTAGGATTAGCAGGAAAAAGCAAAAAATTTCAGAATTGCACCTTGCAATGTGGAGATATTACTGTTTGTGCATTTACAATATTCATTGATTTTTGCCATTGAAAAACATGTTTTTCATATACCAGAAATGTTTGAAGCTACTGACTGAATGAAAGGAGCTGGCATCTCACTCTCTTTGAATCTTCTTTATCATGCTAGGATTAACAGGAAAAAGCTAAAAATTTCAGAATTGCACCGTGCAATGTGGAGATATTACTGTTTGTGCATTTACAATATTCATTGATTTTTGCCATTGAAAAACGTTTTTCATATACCAGAAATGTTTGAAGCTACTGACTGAATGAAAGGAGCTGGCATCTCACTCTCTGAATCTTCTTTATCATGCTAGGATTAGCAGGAAAAAGCAAAAAATTTCAGAATTGCACCTTGCAATGTGGAGATATTACTGTTTGTGCATTTACAATATTCATTGATTTTTGCCATTGAAAAACATGTTTTTCATATACCAGAAATGTTTGAAGCTACTGACTGAATGAAAGGAGCTGGCATCTCACTCTCTTTGAATCTTCTTTATCATGCTAGGATTAACAGGAAAAAGCAAAAAATTTCAGAATTGCACCTTGCAATGTGGAGATATTACTGTTTGTGCATTTACAATATTCATTGATTTTTGCCATTGAAAAACATGTTTTTCATATACCAGAAATGTTTGAAGCTACTGACTGAATGAAAGGAGCTGGCATCTCACTCTCTTTGAATCTTCTTTATCATGCTAGGATTAGCAGGAAAAAGCAAAAAATTTCAGAATTGCACCTTGCAATGTGGAGATATTACTGTTTGTGCATTTACAATATTCATTGATTTTTGCCATTGAAAAACATGTTTTTCATATACCAGAAATGTTTGAAGCTACTGACTGAATGAAAGGAGCTGGCATCTCACTCTCTTTGAATCTTCTTTATCATGCTAGGATTAACAGGAAAAAGCAAAAAATTTCAGAATTGCACCTTGCAATGTGGAGATATTACTGTTTGTGCATTTACAATATTCATTGATTTTTGCCATTGAAAAACATGTTTTTCATATACCAGAAATGTTTGAAGCTACTGACTGAATGAAAGGAGCTGGCATCTCACTCTCTTTGAATCTTCGTTATCATGCTAGGATTAACAGGAAAAAGCTAAAAATTTCAGAATTGCACCGTGCAATGTGGAGATATTACTGTTTGTGCATTTACAATATTCATTGATTTTTGCCATTGAAAAACGTTTTTCATATACCAGAAATGTTTGAAGCTACTGACTGAATGAAAGGAGCTGGCATCTCACTCTCTTTGAATCTTCTTTATCATGCTAGGATTAGCAGGAAAAAGCAAAAAATTTCACAATTGCACCTTGCAATGCGGAGATATTACTGTTTGTGCATTTACAATATTCATTGATTTTTGCCATTGAAAAACATGTTTTTCATATACCAGAAATGTTTGAAGCTACTGACTGAATGAAAGGAGCTGGCATCTCACTCTCTTTGAATCTTCTTTATCATGCTAGGATTAACAGGAAAAAGCAAAAAATTTCAGAATTGCACCTTGCAATGTGGAGATATTACTGTTTGTGCATTTACAATATTCATTGATTTTTGCCATTGAAAAACGTTTTTCATATACCAGAAATGTTTGAAGCTACTGACTGAATGAAAGGAGCTGGCATCTCACTCTCTTTGAATCTTCTTTATCATGCTAGGATTAACAGGAAAAAGCTAAAAATTTCAGAATTGCACCGTGCAATGTGGAGATATTACTGTTTGTGCATTTACAATATTCATTGATTTTTGCCATTGAAAAACATGTTTTTCATATACCAGAAATGTTTGAAGCTACTGACTGAATGAAAGGAGCTGGCATCTCACTCTCTTTGAATCTTCTTTATCATGCTAGGATTAACAGGAAAAAGCAAAAAATTTCAGAATTGCACCTTGCAATGTGGAGATATTACTGTTTGTGCATTTACAATATTCATTGATTTTTGCCATTGAAAAACATGTTTTTCATATACCAGAAATGTTTGAAGCTACTGACTGAATGAAAGGAGCTGGCATCTCACTCTCTTTGAATCTTCTTTATCATGCTAGGATTAACAGGAAAAAGCTAAAAATTTCAGAATTGCACCGTGCAATGTGGAGATATTACTGTTTGTGCATTTACAATATTCATTGATTTTTGCCATTGAAAAACGTTTTTCATATACCAGAAATGTTTGAAGCTACTGACTGAATGAAAGGAGCTGGCATCTCACTCTCTTTGAATCTTCTTTATCATGCTAGGATTAACAGGAAAAAGCTAAAAATTTCAGAATTGCACCGTGCAATGTGGAGATATTACTGTTTGTGCATTTACAATATTCATTGATTTTTGCCATTGAAAAACATGTTTTTCATATACCAGAAATGTTTGAAGCTACTGACTGAATGAAAGGAGCTGGCATCTCACTCTCTTTGAATCTTCTTTATCATGCTAGGATTAGCAGGAAAAAGCAAAAAATTTCAGAATTGCACCTTGCAATGTGGAGATATTACTGTTTGTGCATTTACAATATTCATTGATTTTTGCCATTGAAAAACATGTTTTTCATATACCAGAAATGTTTGAAGCTACTGACTGAATGAAAGGAGCTGGCATCTCACTCTCTTTGAATCTTCTTTATCATGCTAGGATTAACAGGAAAAAGCAAAAAATTTCAGAATTGCACCTTGCAATGTGGAGATATTACTGTTTGTGCATTTACAATATTCATTGATTTTTGCCATTGAAAAACATGTTTTTCATATACCAGAAATGTTTGAAGCTACTGACTGAATGAAAGGAGCTGGCATCTCACTCTCTTTGAATCTTCTTTATCATGCTAGGATTAACAGGAAAAAGGTAAAAATTTCAGAATTGCACCGTGCAATGTGGAGATATTACTGTTTGTGCATTTACAATATTCATTGATTTTTGCCATTGAAAAACATGTTTTTCATATACCAGAAATGTTTGAAGCTACTGACTGAATGAAAGGAGCTGGCATCTCACTCTCTTTGAATCTTCTTTATCATGCTAGGATTAACAGGAAAAAGCTAAAAATTTCAGAATTGCACCGTGCAATGTGGAGATATTACTGTTTGTGCATTTACAATATTCATTGATTTTTGCCATTGAAAAACATGTTTTTCATATACCAGAAATGTTTGAAGCTACTGACTGAATGAAAGGAGCTGGCATCTCACTCTCTTTGAATCTTCTTTATCATGCTAGGATTAACAGGAAAAAGCTAAAAATTTCAGAATTGCACCGTGCAATGTGGAGATATTACTGTTTGTGCATTTACAATATTCATTGATTTTTGCCATTGAAAAACGTTTTTCATATACCAGAAATGTTTGAAGCTACTGACTGAATGAAAGGAGCTGGCATCTCACTCTCTTTGAATCTTCTTTATCATGCTAGGATTAACAGGAAAAAGCTAAAAATTTCAGAATTGCACCGTGCAATGTGGAGATATTACTGTTTGTGCATTTACAATATTCATTGATTTTTGCCATTGAAAAACATGTTTTTCATATACCAGAAATGTTTGAAGCTACTGACTGAATGAAAGGAGCTGGCATCTCACTCTCTTTGAATCTTCTTTATCATGCTAGGATTAGCAGGAAAAAGCAAAAAATTTCAGAATTGCACCTTGCAATGTGGAGATATTACTGTTTGTGCATTTACAATATTCATTGATTTTTGCCATTGAAAAACATGTTTTTCATATACCAGAAATGTTTGAAGCTACTGACTGAATGAAAGGAGCTGGCATCTCACTCTCTTTGAATCTTCTTTATCATGCTAGGATTAACAGGAAAAAGCAAAAAATTTCAGAATTGCACCTTGCAATGTGGAGATATTACTGTTTGTGCATTTACAATATTCATTGATTTTTGCCATTGAAAAACATGTTTTTCATATACCAGAAATGTTTGAAGCTACTGACTGAATGAAAGGAGCTGGCATCTCACTCTCTTTGAATCTTCTTTATCATGCTAGGATTAACAGGAAAAAGGTAAAAATTTCAGAATTGCACCGTGCAATGTGGAGATATTACTGTTTGTGCATTTACAATATTCATTGATTTTTGCCATTGAAAAACATGTTTTTCATATACCAGAAATGTTTGAAGCTACTGACTGAATGAAAGGAGCTGGCATCTCACTCTCTTTGAATCTTCTTTATCATGCTAGGATTAACAGGAAAAAGCTAAAAATTTCAGAATTGCACCGTGCAATGTGGAGATATTACTGTTTGTGCATTTACAATATTCATTGATTTTTGCCATTGAAAAACATGTTTTTCATATACCAGAAATGTTTGAAGCTACTGACTGAATGAAAGGAGCTGGCATCTCACTCTCTTTGAATCTTCTTTATCATGCTAGGATTAGCAGGAAAAAGCAAAAAATTTCAGAATTGCACCTTGCAATGTGGAGATATTACTGTTTGTGCATTTACAATATTCATTGATTTTTGCCATTGAAAAACATGTTTTTCATATACCAGAAATGTTTGAAGCTACTGACTGAATGAAAGGAGCTGGCATCTCACTCTCTTTGAATCTTCTTTATCATGCTAGGATTAGCAGGAAAAAGCTAAAAATTTCAGAATTGCACCGTGCAATGTGGAGATATTACTGTTTGTGCATTTACAATATTCATTGATTTTTGCCATTGAAAAACATGTTTTTCATATACCAGAAATGTTTGAAGCTACTGACTGAATGAAAGGAGCTGGCATCTCACTCTCTTTGAATCTTCTTTATCATGCTAGGATTAACAGGAAAAAGCTAAAAATTTCAGAATTGCACCGTGCAATGTGGAGATATTACTGTTTGTGCATTTACAATATTCATTGATTTTTGCCATTGAAAAACATGTTTTTCATATACCAGAAATGTTTGAAGCTACTGACTGTATGAAAGGAGCTGGCATCTCACTCTCTTTGAATCTTCTTTATCATGCTAGGATTAGCAGGAAAAAGCAAAAAATTTCAGAATTGCACCTTGCAATGTGGAGATATTACTGTTTGTGCATTTACAATATTCATTGATTTTTGCCATTGAAAAACGTTTTTCATATACCAGAAATGTTTGAAGCTACTGACTGAATGAAAGGAGCTGGCATCTCACTCTCTTTGAATCTTCTTTATCATGCTAGGATTAACAGGAAAAAGCTAAAAATTTCAGAATTGCACCGTGCAATGTGGAGATATTACTGTTTGTGCATTTACAATATTCATTGATTTTTGCCATTGAAAAACGTTTTTCATATACCAAAAATGTTTGAAGCTACTGACTGAATGAAAGGAGCTGGCATCTCACTCTCTTTGAATCTTCTTTATCATGCTAGGATTAACAGGAAAAAGCTAAAAATTTCAGAATTGCACTGTGCAATGTGGAGATATTACTGTTTGTGCATTTACAATATTCATTGATTTTTGCCATTGAAAAACATGTTTTTCATATACCAGAAATGTTTGAAGCTACTGACTGAATGAAAGGAGCTGGCATCTCACTCTCTTTGAATCTTCTTTATCATGCTAGGATTAGCAGGAAAAAGCAAAAAATTTCAGAATTGCACCTTGCAATGTGGAGATATTACTGTTTGTGCATTTACAATATTCATTGATTTTTGCCATTGAAAAACATGTTTTTCATATACCAGAAATGTTTGAAGCTACTGACTGAATGAAAGGAGCTGGCATCTCACTCTCTTTGAATCTTCTTTATCATGCTAGGATTAACAGGAAAAAGCTAAAAATTTCAGAATTGCACCGTGCAATGTGGAGATATTACTGTTTGTGCATTTACAATATTCATTGATTTTTGCCATTGAAAAACGTTTTTCATATACCAGAAATGTTTGAAGCTACTGACTGAATGAAAGGAGCTGGCATCTCACTCTCTTTGAATCTTCTTTATCATGCTAGGATTAACAGGAAAAAGCTAAAAATTTCAGAATTGCACCGTGCAATGTGGAGATATTACTGTTTGTGCATTTACAATATTCATTGATTTTTGCCATTGAAAAACATGTTTTTCATATACCAGAAATGTTTGAAGCTACTGACTGAATGAAAGGAGCTGGCATCTCACTCTCTTTGAATCTTCTTTATCATGCTAGGATTAGCAGGAAAAAGCAAAAAATTTCAGAATTGCACCTTGCAATGTGGAGATATTACTGTTTGTGCATTTACAATATTCATTGATTTTTGCCATTGAAAAACATGTTTTTCATATACCAGAAATGTTTGAAGCTACTGACTGAATGAAAGGAGCTGGCATCTCACTCTCTTTGAATCTTCTTTATCATGCTAGGATTAACAGGAAAAAGCTAAAAATTTCAGAATTGCACCGTGCAATGTGGAGATATTACTGTTTGTGCATTTACAATATTCATTGATTTTTGCCATTGAAAAACGTTTTTCATATACCAGAAATGTTTGAAGCTACTGACTGAATGAAAGGAGCTGGCATCTCACTCTCTGAATCTTCTTTATCATGCTAGGATTAGCAGGAAAAAGCAAAAAATTTCAGAATTGCACCTTGCAATGTGGAGATATTACTGTTTGTGCATTTACAATATTCATTGATTTTTGCCATTGAAAAACATGTTTTTCATATACCAGAAATGTTTGAAGCTACTGACTGAATGAAAGGAGCTGGCATCTCACTCTCTTTGAATCTTCTTTATCATGCTAGGATTAACAGGAAAAAGCAAAAAATTTCAGAATTGCACCTTGCAATGTGGAGATATTACTGTTTGTGCATTTACAATATTCATTGATTTTTGCCATTGAAAAACATGTTTTTCATATACCAGAAATGTTTGAAGCTACTGACTGAATGAAAGGAGCTGGCATCTCACTCTCTTTGAATCTTCTTTATCATGCTAGGATTAGCAGGAAAAAGCAAAAAATTTCAGAATTGCACCTTGCAATGTGGAGATATTACTGTTTGTGCATTTACAATATTCATTGATTTTTGCCATTGAAAAACATGTTTTTCATATACCAGAAATGTTTGAAGCTACTGACTGAATGAAAGGAGCTGGCATCTCACTCTCTTTGAATCTTCTTTATCATGCTAGGATTAACAGGAAAAAGCAAAAAATTTCAGAATTGCACCTTGCAATGTGGAGATATTACTGTTTGTGCATTTACAATATTCATTGATTTTTGCCATTGAAAAACATGTTTTTCATATACCAGAAATGTTTGAAGCTACTGACTGAATGAAAGGAGCTGGCATCTCACTCTCTTTGAATCTTCGTTATCATGCTAGGATTAACAGGAAAAAGCTAAAAATTTCAGAATTGCACCGTGCAATGTGGAGATATTACTGTTTGTGCATTTACAATATTCATTGATTTTTGCCATTGAAAAACGTTTTTCATATACCAGAAATGTTTGAAGCTACTGACTGAATGAAAGGAGCTGGCATCTCACTCTCTTTGAATCTTCTTTATCATGCTAGGATTAGCAGGAAAAAGCAAAAAATTTCACAATTGCACCTTGCAATGCGGAGATATTACTGTTTGTGCATTTACAATATTCATTGATTTTTGCCATTGAAAAACATGTTTTTCATATACCAGAAATGTTTGAAGCTACTGACTGAATGAAAGGAGCTGGCATCTCACTCTCTTTGAATCTTCTTTATCATGCTAGGATTAACAGGAAAAAGCAAAAAATTTCAGAATTGCACCTTGCAATGTGGAGATATTACTGTTTGTGCATTTACAATATTCATTGATTTTTGCCATTGAAAAACGTTTTTCATATACCAGAAATGTTTGAAGCTACTGACTGAATGAAAGGAGCTGGCATCTCACTCTCTTTGAATCTTCTTTATCATGCTAGGATTAACAGGAAAAAGCTAAAAATTTCAGAATTGCACCGTGCAATGTGGAGATATTACTGTTTGTGCATTTACAATATTCATTGATTTTTGCCATTGAAAAACATGTTTTTCATATACCAGAAATGTTTGAAGCTACTGACTGAATGAAAGGAGCTGGCATCTCACTCTCTTTGAATCTTCTTTATCATGCTAGGATTAACAGGAAAAAGCAAAAAATTTCAGAATTGCACCTTGCAATGTGGAGATATTACTGTTTGTGCATTTACAATATTCATTGATTTTTGCCATTGAAAAACATGTTTTTCATATACCAGAAATGTTTGAAGCTACTGACTGAATGAAAGGAGCTGGCATCTCACTCTCTTTGAATCTTCTTTATCATGCTAGGATTAACAGGAAAAAGGTAAAAATTTCAGAATTGCACCGTGCAATGTGGAGATATTACTGTTTGTGCATTTACAATATTCATTGATTTTTGCCATTGAAAAACATGTTTTTCATATACCAGAAATGTTTGAAGCTACTGACTGAATGAAAGGAGCTGGCATCTCACTCTCTTTGAATCTTCTTTATCATGCTAGGATTAACAGGAAAAAGCTAAAAATTTCAGAATTGCACCGTGCAATGTGGAGATATTACTGTTTGTGCATTTACAATATTCATTGATTTTTGCCATTGAAAAACATGTTTTTCATATACCAGAAATGTTTGAAGCTACTGACTGAATGAAAGGAGCTGGCATCTCACTCTCTTTGAATCTTCTTTATCATGCTAGGATTAGCAGGAAAAAGCAAAAAATTTCAGAATTGCACCTTGCAATGTGGAGATATTACTGTTTGTGCATTTACAATATTCATTGATTTTTGCCATTGAAAAACATGTTTTTCATATACCAGAAATGTTTGAAGCTACTGACTGAATGAAAGGAGCTGGCATCTCACTCTCTTTGAATCTTCTTTATCATGCTAGGATTAGCAGGAAAAAGCTAAAAATTTCAGAATTGCACCGTGCAATGTGGAGATATTACTGTTTGTGCATTTACAATATTCATTGATTTTTGCCATTGAAAAACATGTTTTTCATATACCAGAAATGTTTGAAGCTACTGACTGAATGAAAGGAGCTGGCATCTCACTCTCTTTGAATCTTCTTTATCATGCTAGGATTAACAGGAAAAAGCTAAAAATTTCAGAATTGCACCGTGCAATGTGGAGATATTACTGTTTGTGCATTTACAATATTCATTGATTTTTGCCATTGAAAAACATGTTTTTCATATACCAGAAATGTTTGAAGCTACTGACTGTATGAAAGGAGCTGGCATCTCACTCTCTTTGAATCTTCTTTATCATGCTAGGATTAGCAGGAAAAAGCAAAAAATTTCAGAATTGCACCTTGCAATGTGGAGATATTACTGTTTGTGCATTTACAATATTCATTGATTTTTGCCATTGAAAAACGTTTTTCATATACCAGAAATGTTTGAAGCTACTGACTGAATGAAAGGAGCTGGCATCTCACTCTCTTTGAATCTTCTTTATCATGCTAGGATTAACAGGAAAAAGCTAAAAATTTCAGAATTGCACCGTGCAATGTGGAGATATTACTGTTTGTGCATTTACAATATTCATTGATTTTTGCCATTGAAAAACGTTTTTCATATACCAAAAATGTTTGAAGCTACTGACTGAATGAAAGGAGCTGGCATCTCACTCTCTTTGAATCTTCTTTATCATGCTAGGATTAACAGGAAAAAGCTAAAAATTTCAGAATTGCACTGTGCAATGTGGAGATATTACTGTTTGTGCATTTACAATATTCATTGATTTTTGCCATTGAAAAACATGTTTTTCATATACCAGAAATGTTTGAAGCTACTGACTGAATGAAAGGAGCTGGCATCTCACTCTCTTTGAATCTTCTTTATCATGCTAGGATTAGCAGGAAAAAGCAAAAAATTTCAGAATTGCACCTTGCAATGTGGAGATATTACTGTTTGTGCATTTACAATATTCATTGATTTTTGCCATTGAAAAACATGTTTTTCATATACCAGAAATGTTTGAAGCTACTGACTGAATGAAAGGAGCTGGCATCTCACTCTCTTTGAATCTTCTTTATCATGCTAGGATTAACAGGAAAAAGCTAAAAATTTCAGAATTGCACCGTGCAATGTGGAGATATTACTGTTTGTGCATTTACAATATTCATTGATTTTTGCCATTGAAAAACGTTTTTCATATACCAGAAATGTTTGAAGCTACTGACTGAATGAAAGGAGCTGGCATCTCACTCTCTTTGAATCTTCTTTATCATGCTAGGATTAACAGGAAAAAGCTAAAAATTTCAGAATTGCACCGTGCAATGTGGAGATATTACTGTTTGTGCATTTACAATATTCATTGATTTTTGCCATTGAAAAACATGTTTTTCATATACCAGAAATGTTTGAAGCTACTGACTGAATGAAAGGAGCTGGCATCTCACTCTCTTTGAATCTTCTTTATCATGCTAGGATTAGCAGGAAAAAGCAAAAAATTTCAGAATTGCACCTTGCAATGTGGAGATATTACTGTTTGTGCATTTACAATATTCATTGATTTTTGCCATTGAAAAACATGTTTTTCATATACCAGAAATGTTTGAAGCTACTGACTGAATGAAAGGAGCTGGCATCTCACTCTCTTTGAATCTTCTTTATCATGCTAGGATTAACAGGAAAAAGCTAAAAATTTCAGAATTGCACCGTGCAATGTGGAGATATTACTGTTTGTGCATTTACAATATTCATTGATTTTTGCCATTGAAAAACGTTTTTCATATACCAGAAATGTTTGAAGCTACTGACTGAATGAAAGGAGCTGGCATCTCACTCTCTTTGAATCTTCTTTATCATGCTAGGATTAGCAGGAAAAAGCAAAAAATTTCAGAATTGCACCTTGCAATGTGGAGATATTACTGTTTGTGCATTTACAATATTCATTGATTTTTGCCATTGAAAAACATGTTTTTCATATACCAGAAATGTTTGAAGCTACTGACTGAATGAAAGGAGCTGGCATCTCACTCTCTTTGAATCTTCTTTATCATGCTAGGATTAACAGGAAAAAGCAAAAAATTTCAGAATTGCACCTTGCAATGTGGAGATATTACTGTTTGTGCATTTACAATATTCATTGATTTTTGCCATTGAAAAACATGTTTTTCATATACCAGAAATGTTTGAAGCTACTGACTGAATGAAAGGAGCTGGCATCTCACTCTCTTTGAATCTTCTTTATCATGCTAGGATTAGCAGGAAAAAGCAAAAAATTTCAGAATTGCACCTTGCAATGTGGAGATATTACTGTTTGTGCATTTACAATATTCATTGATTTTTGCCATTGAAAAACATGTTTTTCATATACCAGAAATGTTTGAAGCTACTGACTGAATGAAAGGAGCTGGCATCTCACTCTCTTTGAATCTTCTTTATCATGCTAGGATTAGCAGGAAAAAGCTAAAAATTTCAGAATTGCACCGTGCAATGTGGAGATATTACTGTTTGTGCATTTACAATATTCATTGATTTTTGCCATTGAAAAACATGTTTTTCATATACCAGAAATGTTTGAAGCTACTGACTGAATGAAAGGAGCTGGCATCTCACTCTCTTTGAATCTTCTTTATCATGCTAGGATTAACAGGAAAAAGCTAAAAATTTCAGAATTGCACCGTGCAATGTGGAGATATTACTGTTTGTGCATTTACAATATTCATTGATTTTTGCCATTGAAAAACATGTTTTTCATATACCAGAAATGTTTGAAGCTACTGACTGTATGAAAGGAGCTGGCATCTCACTCTCTTTGAATCTTCTTTATCATGCTAGGATTAGCAGGAAAAAGCAAAAAATTTCAGAATTGCACCTTGCAATGTGGAGATATTACTGTTTGTGCATTTACAATATTCATTGATTTTTGCCATTGAAAAACGTTTTTCATATACCAGAAATGTTTGAAGCTACTGACTGAATGAAAGGAGCTGGCATCTCACTCTCTTTGAATCTTCTTTATCATGCTAGGATTAACAGGAAAAAGCTAAAAATTTCAGAATTGCACCGTGCAATGTGGAGATATTACTGTTTGTGCATTTACAATATTCATTGATTTTTGCCATTGAAAAACGTTTTTCATATACCAAAAATGTTTGAAGCTACTGACTGAATGAAAGGAGCTGGCATCTCACTCTCTTTGAATCTTCTTTATCATGCTAGGATTAACAGGAAAAAGCTAAAAATTTCAGAATTGCACTGTGCAATGTGGAGATATTACTGTTTGTGCATTTACAATATTCATTGATTTTTGCCATTGAAAAACATGTTTTTCATATACCAGAAATGTTTGAAGCTACTGACTGAATGAAAGGAGCTGGCATCTCACTCTCTTTGAATCTTCTTTATCATGCTAGGATTAGCAGGAAAAAGCAAAAAATTTCAGAATTGCACCTTGCAATGTGGAGATATTACTGTTTGTGCATTTACAATATTCATTGATTTTTGCCATTGAAAAACATGTTTTTCATATACCAGAAATGTTTGAAGCTACTGACTGAATGAAAGGAGCTGGCATCTCACTCTCTTTGAATCTTCTTTATCATGCTAGGATTAACAGGAAAAAGCTAAAAATTTCAGAATTGCACCGTGCAATGTGGAGATATTACTGTTTGTGCATTTACAATATTCATTGATTTTTGCCATTGAAAAACGTTTTTCATATACCAGAAATGTTTGAAGCTACTGACTGAATGAAAGGAGCTGGCATCTCACTCTCTTTGAATCTTCTTTATCATGCTAGGATTAACAGGAAAAAGCTAAAAATTTCAGAATTGCACCGTGCAATGTGGAGATATTACTGTTTGTGCATTTACAATATTCATTGATTTTTGCCATTGAAAAACATGTTTTTCATATACCAGAAATGTTTGAAGCTACTGACTGAATGAAAGGAGCTGGCATCTCACTCTCTTTGAATCTTCTTTATCATGCTAGGATTAGCAGGAAAAAGCAAAAAATTTCAGAATTGCACCTTGCAATGTGGAGATATTACTGTTTGTGCATTTACAATATTCATTGATTTTTGCCATTGAAAAACATGTTTTTCATATACCAGAAATGTTTGAAGCTACTGACTGAATGAAAGGAGCTGGCATCTCACTCTCTTTGAATCTTCTTTATCATGCTAGGATTAACAGGAAAAAGCTAAAAATTTCAGAATTGCACCGTGCAATGTGGAGATATTACTGTTTGTGCATTTACAATATTCATTGATTTTTGCCATTGAAAAACGTTTTTCATATACCAGAAATGTTTGAAGCTACTGACTGAATGAAAGGAGCTGGCATCTCACTCTCTTTGAATCTTCTTTATCATGCTAGGATTAGCAGGAAAAAGCAAAAAATTTCAGAATTGCACCTTGCAATGTGGAGATATTACTGTTTGTGCATTTACAATATTCATTGATTTTTGCCATTGAAAAACATGTTTTTCATATACCAGAAATGTTTGAAGCTACTGACTGAATGAAAGGAGCTGGCATCTCACTCTCTTTGAATCTTCTTTATCATGCTAGGATTAACAGGAAAAAGCAAAAAATTTCAGAATTGCACCTTGCAATGTGGAGATATTACTGTTTGTGCATTTACAATATTCATTGATTTTTGCCATTGAAAAACATGTTTTTCATATACCAGAAATGTTTGAAGCTACTGACTGAATGAAAGGAGCTGGCATCTCACTCTCTTTGAATCTTCTTTATCATGCTAGGATTAGCAGGAAAAAGCAAAAAATTTCAGAATTGCACCTTGCAATGTGGAGATATTACTGTTTGTGCATTTACAATATTCATTGATTTTTGCCATTGAAAAACATGTTTTTCATATACCAGAAATGTTTGAAGCTACTGACTGAATGAAAGGAGCTGGCATCTCACTCTCTTTGAATTTTCTTTATCATGCTAGGATTAACAGGAAAAAGCAAAAAATTTCAGAATTGCACCTTGCAATGTGGAGATATTACTGTTTGTGCATTTACAATATTCATTGATTTTTGCCATTGAAAAACATGTTTTTCATATACCAGAAATGTTTGAAGCTACTGACTGAATGAAAGGAGCTGGCATCTCACTCTCTTTGAATCTTCGTTATCATGCTAGGATTAACAGGAAAAAGCTAAAAATTCCAGAATTGCACCGTGCAATGTGGAGATATTACTGTTTGTGCATTTACAATATTCATTGATTTTTGCCATTGAAAAACGTTTTTCATATACCAGAAATGTTTGAAGCTACTGACTGAATGAAAGGAGCTGGCATCTCACTCTCTTTGAATCTTCTTTATCATGCTAGGATTAGCAGGAAAAAGCAAAAAATTTCACAATTGCACCTTGCAATGCGGAGATATTACTGTTTGTGCATTTACAATATTCATTGATTTTTGCCATTGAAAAACATGTTTTTCATATACCAGAAATGTTTGAAGCTACTGACTGAATGAAAGGAGCTGGCATCTCACTCTCTTTGAATCTTCTTTATCATGCTAGGATTAGCAGGAAAAAGCAAAAAATTTCACAATTGCACCTTGCAATGCGGAGATATTACTGTTTGTGCATTTACAATATTCATTGATTTTTGCCATTGAAAAACATGTTTTTCATATACCAGAAATGTTTGAAGCTACTGACTGAATGAAAGGAGCTGGCATCTCACTCTCTTTGAATCTTCTTTATCATGCTAGGATTAACAGGAAAAAGCAAAAAATTTCAGAATTGCACCTTGCAATGTGGAGATATTACTGTTTGTGCATTTACAATATTCATTGATTTTTGCCATTGAAAAACGTTTTTCATATACCAGAAATGTTTGAAGCTACTGACTGAATGAAAGGAGCTGGCATCTCACTCTCTTTGAATCTTCTTTATCATGCTAGGATTAACAGGAAAAAGCTAAAAATTTCAGAATTGCACCGTGCAATGTGGAGATATTACTGTTTGTGCATTTACAATATTCATTGATTTTTGCCATTGAAAAACATGTTTTTCATATACCAGAAATGTTTGAAGCTACTGACTGAATGAAAGGAGCTGGCATCTCACTCTCTTTGAATCTTCTTTATCATGCTAGGATTAACAGGAAAAAGCAAAAAATTTCAGAATTGCACCTTGCAATGTGGAGATATTACTGTTTGTGCATTTACAATATTCATTGATTTTTGCCATTGAAAAACATGTTTTTCATATACCAGAAATGTTTGAAGCTACTGACTGAATGAAAGGAGCTGGCATCTCACTCTCTTTGAATCTTCTTTATCATGCTAGGATTAACAGGAAAAAGGTAAAAATTTCAGAATTGCACCGTGCAATGTGGAGATATTACTGTTTGTGCATTTACAATATTCATTGATTTTTGCCATTGAAAAACATGTTTTTCATATACCAGAAATGTTTGAAGCTACTGACTGAATGAAAGGAGCTGGCATCTCACTCTCTTTGAATCTTCTTTATCATGCTAGGATTAACAGGAAAAAGCTAAAAATTTCAGAATTGCACCGTGCAATGTGGAGATATTACTGTTTGTGCATTTACAATATTCATTGATTTTTGCCATTGAAAAACATGTTTTTCATATACCAGAAATGTTTGAAGCTACTGACTGAATGAAAGGAGCTGGCATCTCACTCTCTTTGAATCTTCTTTATCATGCTAGGATTAGCAGGAAAAAGCAAAAAATTTCAGAATTGCACCTTGCAATGTGGAGATATTACTGTTTGTGCATTTACAATATTCATTGATTTTTGCCATTGAAAAACATGTTTTTCATATACCAGAAATGTTTGAAGCTACTGACTGAATGAAAGGAGCTGGCATCTCACTCTCTTTGAATCTTCTTTATCATGCTAGGATTAGCAGGAAAAAGCTAAAAATTTCAGAATTGCACCGTGCAATGTGGAGATATTACTGTTTGTGCATTTACAATATTCATTGATTTTTGCCATTGAAAAACATGTTTTTCATATACCAGAAATGTTTGAAGCTACTGACTGAATGAAAGGAGCTGGCATCTCACTCTCTTTGAATCTTCTTTATCATGCTAGGATTAACAGGAAAAAGCAAAAAATTTCAGAATTGCACCTTGCAATGTGGAGATATTACTGTTTGTGCATTTACAATATTCATTGATTTTTGCCATTGAAAAACATGTTTTTCATATACCAGAAATGTTTGAAGCTACTGACTGAATGAAAGGAGCTGGCATCTCACTCTCTTTGAATCTTCTTTATCATGCTAGGATTAGCAGGAAAAAGCAAAAAATTTCAGAATTGCACCTTGCAATGTGGAGATATTACTGTTTGTGCATTTACAATATTCATTGATTTTTGCCATTGAAAAACATGTTTTTCATATACCAGAAATGTTTGAAGCTACTGACTGAATGAAAGGAGCTGGCATCTCACTCTCTTTGAATCTTCTTTATCATGCTAGGATTAACAGGAAAAAGCAAAAAATTTCAGAATTGCACCTTGCAATGTGGAGATATTACTGTGTGCATTTACAATATTCATTGATTTTTGCCATTGAAAAACATGTTTTTCATATACCAGAAATGTTTGAAGCTACTGACTGAATGAAAGGAGCTGGCATCTCACTCTCTTTGAATCTTCGTTATCATGCTAGGATTAACAGGAAAAAGCTAAAAATTTCAGAATTGCACCGTGCAATGTGGAGATATTACTGTTTGTGCATTTACAATATTCATTGATTTTTGCCATTGAAAAACGTTTTTCATATACCAGAAATGTTTGAAGCTACTGACTGAATGAAAGGAGCTGGCATCTCACTCTCTTTGAATCTTCTTTATCATGCTAGGATTAGCAGGAAAAAGCAAAAAATTTCACAATTGCACCTTGCAATGCGGAGATATTACTGTTTGTGCATTTACAATATTCATTGATTTTTGCCATTGAAAAACATGTTTTTCATATACCAGAAATGTTTGAAGCTACTGACTGAATGAAAGGAGCTGGCATCTCACTCTCTTTGAATCTTCTTTATCATGCTAGGATTAGCAGGAAAAAGCAAAAAATTTCACAATTGCACCTTGCAATGCGGAGATATTACTGTTTGTGCATTTACAATATTCATTGATTTTTGCCATTGAAAAACATGTTTTTCATATACCAGAAATGTTTGAAGCTACTGACTGAATGAAAGGAGCTGGCATCTCACTCTCTTTGAATCTTCTTTATCATGCTAGGATTAACAGGAAAAAGCAAAAAATTTCAGAATTGCACCTTGCAATGTGGAGATATTACTGTTTGTGCATTTACAATATTCATTGATTTTTGCCATTGAAAAACGTTTTTCATATACCAGAAATGTTTGAAGCTACTGACTGAATGAAAGGAGCTGGCATCTCACTCTCTTTGAATCTTCTTTATCATGCTAGGATTAACAGGAAAAAGCTAAAAATTTCAGAATTGCACCGTGCAATGTGGAGATATTACTGTTTGTGCATTTACAATATTCATTGATTTTTGCCATTGAAAAACATGTTTTTCATATACCAGAAATGTTTGAAGCTACTGACTGAATGAAAGGAGCTGGCATCTCACTCTCTTTGAATCTTCTTTATCATGCTAGGATTAACAGGAAAAAGCAAAAAATTTCAGAATTGCACCTTGCAATGTGGAGATATTACTGTTTGTGCATTTACAATATTCATTGATTTTTGCCATTGAAAAACATGTTTTTCATATACCAGAAATGTTTGAAGCTACTGACTGAATGAAAGGAGCTGGCATCTCACTCTCTTTGAATCTTCTTTATCATGCTAGGATTAGCAGGAAAAAGCAAAAAATTTCAGAATTGCACCTTGCAATGTGGAGATATTACTGTTTGTGCATTTACAATATTCATTGATTTTTGCCATTGAAAAACATGTTTTTCATATACCAGAAATGTTTGAAGCTACTGACTGAATGAAAGGAGCTGGCATCTCACTCTCTTTGAATCTTCTTTATCATGCTAGGATTAACAGGAAAAAGCAAAAAATTTCAGAATTGCACCTTGCAATGTGGAGATATTACTGTTTGTGCATTTACAATATTCATTGATTTTTGCCATTGAAAAACATGTTTTTCATATACCAGAAATGTTTGAAGCTACTGACTGAATGAAAGGAGCTGGCATCTCACTCTCTTTGAATCTTCGTTATCATGCTAGGATTAACAGGAAAAAGCTAAAAATTTCAGAATTGCACCGTGCAATGTGGAGATATTACTGTTTGTGCATTTACAATATTCATTGATTTTTGCCATTGAAAAACGTTTTTCATATACCAGAAATGTTTGAAGCTACTGACTGAATGAAAGGAGCTGGCATCTCACTCTCTTTGAATCTTCTTTATCATGCTAGGATTAGCAGGAAAAAGCAAAAAATTTCACAATTGCACCTTGCAATGCGGAGATATTACTGTTTGTGCATTTACAATATTCATTGATTTTTGCCATTGAAAAACATGTTTTTCATATACCAGAAATGTTTGAAGCTACTGACTGAATGAAAGGAGCTGGCATCTCACTCTCTTTGAATCTTCTTTATCATGCTAGGATTAGCAGGAAAAAGCAAAAAATTTCACAATTGCACCTTGCAATGCGGAGATATTACTGTTTGTGCATTTACAATATTCATTGATTTTTGCCATTGAAAAACATGTTTTTCATATACCAGAAATGTTTGAAGCTACTGACTGAATGAAAGGAGCTGGCATCTCACTCTCTTTGAATCTTCTTTATCATGCTAGGATTAACAGGAAAAAGCAAAAAATTTCAGAATTGCACCTTGCAATGTGGAGATATTACTGTTTGTGCATTTACAATATTCATTGATTTTTGCCATTGAAAAACGTTTTTCATATACCAGAAATGTTTGAAGCTACTGACTGAATGAAAGGAGCTGGCATCTCACTCTCTTTGAATCTTCTTTATCATGCTAGGATTAACAGGAAAAAGCTAAAAATTTCAGAATTGCACCGTGCAATGTGGAGATATTACTGTTTGTGCATTTACAATATTCATTGATTTTTGCCATTGAAAAACATGTTTTTCATATACCAGAAATGTTTGAAGCTACTGACTGAATGAAAGGAGCTGGCATCTCACTCTCTTTGAATCTTCTTTATCATGCTAGGATTAACAGGAAAAAGCAAAAAATTTCAGAATTGCACCTTGCAATGTGGAGATATTACTGTTTGTGCATTTACAATATTCATTGATTTTTGCCATTGAAAAACATGTTTTTCATATACCAGAAATGTTTGAAGCTACTGACTGAATGAAAGGAGCTGGCATCTCACTCTCTTTGAATCTTCTTTATCATGCTAGGATTAACAGGAAAAAGGTAAAAATTTCAGAATTGCACCGTGCAATGTGGAGATATTACTGTTTGTGCATTTACAATATTCATTGATTTTTGCCATTGAAAAACATGTTTTTCATATACCAGAAATGTTTGAAGCTACTGACTGAATGAAAGGAGCTGGCATCTCACTCTCTTTGAATCTTCTTTATCATGCTAGGATTAACAGGAAAAAGCTAAAAATTTCAGAATTGCACCGTGCAATGTGGAGATATTACTGTTTGTGCATTTACAATATTCATTGATTTTTGCCATTGAAAAACATGTTTTTCATATACCAGAAATGTTTGAAGCTACTGACTGAATGAAAGGAGCTGGCATCTCACTCTCTTTGAATCTTCTTTATCATGCTAGGATTAGCAGGAAAAAGCAAAAAATTTCAGAATTGCACCTTGCAATGTGGAGATATTACTGTTTGTGCATTTACAATATTCATTGATTTTTGCCATTGAAAAACATGTTTTTCATATACCAGAAATGTTTGAAGCTACTGACTGAATGAAAGGAGCTGGCATCTCACTCTCTTTGAATCTTCTTTATCATGCTAGGATTAGCAGGAAAAAGCTAAAAATTTCAGAATTGCACCGTGCAATGTGGAGATATTACTGTTTGTGCATTTACAATATTCATTGATTTTTGCCATTGAAAAACATGTTTTTCATATACCAGAAATGTTTGAAGCTACTGACTGAATGAAAGGAGCTGGCATCTCACTCTCTTTGAATCTTCTTTATCATGCTAGGATTAGCAGGAAAAAGCAAAAAATTTCAGAATTGCACCTTGCAATGTGGAGATATTACTGTTTGTGCATTTACAATATTCATTGATTTTTGCCATTGAAAAACGTTTTTCATATACCAGAAATGTTTGAAGCTACTGACTGAATGAAAGGAGCTGGCATCTCACTCTCTTTGAATCTTCTTTATCATGCTAGGATTAACAGGAAAAAGCTAAAAATTTCAGAATTGCACCGTGCAATGTGGAGATATTACTGTTTGTGCATTTACAATATTCATTGATTTTTGCCATTGAAAAACGTTTTTCATATACCAAAAATGTTTGAAGCTACTGACTGAATGAAAGGAGCTGGCATCTCACTCTCTTTGAATCTTCTTTATCATGCTAGGATTAACAGGAAAAAGCTAAAAATTTCAGAATTGCACTGTGCAATGTGGAGATATTACTGTTTGTGCATTTACAATATTCATTGATTTTTGCCATTGAAAAACATGTTTTTCATATACCAGAAATGTTTGAAGCTACTGACTGAATGAAAGGAGCTGGCATCTCACTCTCTTTGAATTTTCTTTATCATGCTAGGATTAACAGGAAAAAGCAAAAAATTTCAGAATTGCACCTTGCAATGTGGAGATATTACTGTTTGTGCATTTACAATATTCATTGATTTTTGCCATTGAAAAACATGTTTTTCATATACCAGAAATGTTTGAAGCTACTGACTGAATGAAAGGAGCTGGCATCTCACTCTCTTTGAATCTTCGTTATCATGCTAGGATTAACAGGAAAAAGCTAAAAATTCCAGAATTGCACCGTGCAATGTGGAGATATTACTGTTTGTGCATTTACAATATTCATTGATTTTTGCCATTGAAAAACGTTTTTCATATACCAGAAATGTTTGAAGCTACTGACTGAATGAAAGGAGCTGGCATCTCACTCTCTTTGAATCTTCTTTATCATGCTAGGATTAGCAGGAAAAAGCAAAAAATTTCACAATTGCACCTTGCAATGCGGAGATATTACTGTTTGTGCATTTACAATATTCATTGATTTTTGCCATTGAAAAACATGTTTTTCATATACCAGAAATGTTTGAAGCTACTGACTGAATGAAAGGAGCTGGCATCTCACTCTCTTTGAATCTTCTTTATCATGCTAGGATTAGCAGGAAAAAGCAAAAAATTTCACAATTGCACCTTGCAATGCGGAGATATTACTGTTTGTGCATTTACAATATTCATTGATTTTTGCCATTGAAAAACATGTTTTTCATATACCAGAAATGTTTGAAGCTACTGACTGAATGAAAGGAGCTGGCATCTCACTCTCTTTGAATCTTCTTTATCATGCTAGGATTAACAGGAAAAAGCAAAAAATTTCAGAATTGCACCTTGCAATGTGGAGATATTACTGTTTGTGCATTTACAATATTCATTGATTTTTGCCATTGAAAAACGTTTTTCATATACCAGAAATGTTTGAAGCTACTGACTGAATGAAAGGAGCTGGCATCTCACTCTCTTTGAATCTTCTTTATCATGCTAGGATTAACAGGAAAAAGCTAAAAATTTCAGAATTGCACCGTGCAATGTGGAGATATTACTGTTTGTGCATTTACAATATTCATTGATTTTTGCCATTGAAAAACATGTTTTTCATATACCAGAAATGTTTGAAGCTACTGACTGAATGAAAGGAGCTGGCATCTCACTCTCTTTGAATCTTCTTTATCATGCTAGGATTAACAGGAAAAAGCAAAAAATTTCAGAATTGCACCTTGCAATGTGGAGATATTACTGTTTGTGCATTTACAATATTCATTGATTTTTGCCATTGAAAAACATGTTTTTCATATACCAGAAATGTTTGAAGCTACTGACTGAATGAAAGGAGCTGGCATCTCACTCTCTTTGAATCTTCTTTATCATGCTAGGATTAACAGGAAAAAGGTAAAAATTTCAGAATTGCACCGTGCAATGTGGAGATATTACTGTTTGTGCATTTACAATATTCATTGATTTTTGCCATTGAAAAACATGTTTTTCATATACCAGAAATGTTTGAAGCTACTGACTGAATGAAAGGAGCTGGCATCTCACTCTCTTTGAATCTTCTTTATCATGCTAGGATTAACAGGAAAAAGCTAAAAATTTCAGAATTGCACCGTGCAATGTGGAGATATTACTGTTTGTGCATTTACAATATTCATTGATTTTTGCCATTGAAAAACATGTTTTTCATATACCAGAAATGTTTGAAGCTACTGACTGAATGAAAGGAGCTGGCATCTCACTCTCTTTGAATCTTCTTTATCATGCTAGGATTAGCAGGAAAAAGCAAAAAATTTCAGAATTGCACCTTGCAATGTGGAGATATTACTGTTTGTGCATTTACAATATTCATTGATTTTTGCCATTGAAAAACATGTTTTTCATATACCAGAAATGTTTGAAGCTACTGACTGAATGAAAGGAGCTGGCATCTCACTCTCTTTGAATCTTCTTTATCATGCTAGGATTAGCAGGAAAAAGCTAAAAATTTCAGAATTGCACCGTGCAATGTGGAGATATTACTGTTTGTGCATTTACAATATTCATTGATTTTTGCCATTGAAAAACATGTTTTTCATATACCAGAAATGTTTGAAGCTACTGACTGAATGAAAGGAGCTGGCATCTCACTCTCTTTGAATCTTCTTTATCATGCTAGGATTAACAGGAAAAAGCAAAAAATTTCAGAATTGCACCTTGCAATGTGGAGATATTACTGTTTGTGCATTTACAATATTCATTGATTTTTGCCATTGAAAAACATGTTTTTCATATACCAGAAATGTTTGAAGCTACTGACTGAATGAAAGGAGCTGGCATCTCACTCTCTTTGAATCTTCTTTATCATGCTAGGATTAGCAGGAAAAAGCAAAAAATTTCAGAATTGCACCTTGCAATGTGGAGATATTACTGTTTGTGCATTTACAATATTCATTGATTTTTGCCATTGAAAAACATGTTTTTCATATACCAGAAATGTTTGAAGCTACTGACTGAATGAAAGGAGCTGGCATCTCACTCTCTTTGAATCTTCTTTATCATGCTAGGATTAACAGGAAAAAGCAAAAAATTTCAGAATTGCACCTTGCAATGTGGAGATATTACTGTTTGTGCATTTACAATATTCATTGATTTTTGCCATTGAAAAACATGTTTTTCATATACCAGAAATGTTTGAAGCTACTGACTGAATGAAAGGAGCTGGCATCTCACTCTCTTTGAATCTTCGTTATCATGCTAGGATTAACAGGAAAAAGCTAAAAATTTCAGAATTGCACCGTGCAATGTGGAGATATTACTGTTTGTGCATTTACAATATTCATTGATTTTTGCCATTGAAAAACGTTTTTCATATACCAGAAATGTTTGAAGCTACTGACTGAATGAAAGGAGCTGGCATCTCACTCTCTTTGAATCTTCTTTATCATGCTAGGATTAACAGGAAAAAGCAAAAAATTTCAGAATTGCACCTTGCAATGTGGAGATATTACTGTTTGTGCATTTACAATATTCATTGATTTTTGCCATTGAAAAACGTTTTTCATATACCAGAAATGTTTGAAGCTACTGACTGAATGAAAGGAGCTGGCATCTCACTCTCTTTGAATCTTCTTTATCATGCTAGGATTAACAGGAAAAAGCTAAAAATTTCAGAATTGCACCGTGCAATGTGGAGATATTACTGTTTGTGCATTTACAATATTCATTGATTTTTGCCATTGAAAAACATGTTTTTCATATACCAGAAATGTTTGAAGCTACTGACTGAATGAAAGGAGCTGGCATCTCACTCTCTTTGAATCTTCTTTATCATGCTAGGATTAACAGGAAAAAGCAAAAAATTTCAGAATTGCACCTTGCAATGTGGAGATATTACTGTTTGTGCATTTACAATATTCATTGATTTTTGCCATTGAAAAACATGTTTTTCATATACCAGAAATGTTTGAAGCTACTGACTGAATGAAAGGAGCTGGCATCTCACTCTCTTTGAATCTTCTTTATCATGCTAGGATTAACAGGAAAAAGGTAAAAATTTCAGAATTGCACCGTGCAATGTGGAGATATTACTGTTTGTGCATTTACAATATTCATTGATTTTTGCCATTGAAAAACATGTTTTTCATATACCAGAAATGTTTGAAGCTACTGACTGAATGAAAGGAGCTGGCATCTCACTCTCTTTGAATCTTCTTTATCATGCTAGGATTAACAGGAAAAAGCTAAAAATTTCAGAATTGCACCGTGCAATGTGGAGATATTACTGTTTGTGCATTTACAATATTCATTGATTTTTGCCATTGAAAAACATGTTTTTCATATACCAGAAATGTTTGAAGCTACTGACTGAATGAAAGGAGCTGGCATCTCACTCTCTTTGAATCTTCTTTATCATGCTAGGATTAGCAGGAAAAAGCAAAAAATTTCAGAATTGCACCTTGCAATGTGGAGATATTACTGTTTGTGCATTTACAATATTCATTGATTTTTGCCATTGAAAAACATGTTTTTCATATACCAGAAATGTTTGAAGCTACTGACTGAATGAAAGGAGCTGGCATCTCACTCTCTTTGAATCTTCTTTATCATGCTAGGATTAGCAGGAAAAAGCTAAAAATTTCAGAATTGCACCGTGCAATGTGGAGATATTACTGTTTGTGCATTTACAATATTCATTGATTTTTGCCATTGAAAAACATGTTTTTCATATACCAGAAATGTTTGAAGCTACTGACTGAATGAAAGGAGCTGGCATCTCACTCTCTTTGAATCTTCTTTATCATGCTAGGATTAACAGGAAAAAGCTAAAAATTTCAGAATTGCACCGTGCAATGTGGAGATATTACTGTTTGTGCATTTACAATATTCATTGATTTTTGCCATTGAAAAACATGTTTTTCATATACCAGAAATGTTTGAAGCTACTGACTGTATGAAAGGAGCTGGCATCTCACTCTCTTTGAATCTTCTTTATCATGCTAGGATTAGCAGGAAAAAGCAAAAAATTTCAGAATTGCACCTTGCAATGTGGAGATATTACTGTTTGTGCATTTACAATATTCATTGATTTTTGCCATTGAAAAACGTTTTTCATATACCAGAAATGTTTGAAGCTACTGACTGAATGAAAGGAGCTGGCATCTCACTCTCTTTGAATCTTCTTTATCATGCTAGGATTAACAGGAAAAAGCTAAAAATTTCAGAATTGCACCGTGCAATGTGGAGATATTACTGTTTGTGCATTTACAATATTCATTGATTTTTGCCATTGAAAAACGTTTTTCATATACCAAAAATGTTTGAAGCTACTGACTGAATGAAAGGAGCTGGCATCTCACTCTCTTTGAATCTTCTTTATCATGCTAGGATTAACAGGAAAAAGCTAAAAATTTCAGAATTGCACTGTGCAATGTGGAGATATTACTGTTTGTGCATTTACAATATTCATTGATTTTTGCCATTGAAAAACATGTTTTTCATATACCAGAAATGTTTGAAGCTACTGACTGAATGAAAGGAGCTGGCATCTCACTCTCTTTGAATCTTCTTTATCATGCTAGGATTAGCAGGAAAAAGCAAAAAATTTCAGAATTGCACCTTGCAATGTGGAGATATTACTGTTTGTGCATTTACAATATTCATTGATTTTTGCCATTGAAAAACATGTTTTTCATATACCAGAAATGTTTGAAGCTACTGACTGAATGAAAGGAGCTGGCATCTCACTCTCTTTGAATCTTCTTTATCATGCTAGGATTAACAGGAAAAAGCTAAAAATTTCAGAATTGCACCGTGCAATGTGGAGATATTACTGTTTGTGCATTTACAATATTCATTGATTTTTGCCATTGAAAAACGTTTTTCATATACCAGAAATGTTTGAAGCTACTGACTGAATGAAAGGAGCTGGCATCTCACTCTCTTTGAATCTTCTTTATCATGCTAGGATTAACAGGAAAAAGCTAAAAATTTCAGAATTGCACCGTGCAATGTGGAGATATTACTGTTTGTGCATTTACAATATTCATTGATTTTTGCCATTGAAAAACATGTTTTTCATATACCAGAAATGTTTGAAGCTACTGACTGAATGAAAGGAGCTGGCATCTCACTCTCTTTGAATCTTCTTTATCATGCTAGGATTAGCAGGAAAAAGCAAAAAATTTCAGAATTGCACCTTGCAATTTGGAGATATTACTGTTTGTGCATTTACAATATTCATTGATTTTTGCCATTGAAAAACATGTTTTTCATATACCAGAAATGTTTGAAGCTACTGACTGAATGAAAGGAGCTGGCATCTCACTCTCTTTGAATCTTCTTTATCATGCTAGGATTAACAGGAAAAAGCTAAAAATTTCAGAATTGCACCGTGCAATGTGGAGATATTACTGTTTGTGCATTTACAATATTCATTGATTTTTGCCATTGAAAAACGTTTTTCATATACCAGAAATGTTTGAAGCTACTGACTGAATGAAAGGAGCTGGCATCTCACTCTCTTTGAATCTTCTTTATCATGCTAGGATTAGCAGGAAAAAGCAAAAAATTTCAGAATTGCACCTTGCAATGTGGAGATATTACTGTTTGTGCATTTACAATATTCATTGATTTTTGCCATTGAAAAACATGTTTTTCATATACCAGAAATGTTTGAAGCTACTGACTGAATGAAAGGAGCTGGCATCTCACTCTCTTTGAATCTTCTTTATCATGCTAGGATTAACAGGAAAAAGCAAAAAATTTCAGAATTGCACCTTGCAATGTGGAGATATTACTGTTTGTGCATTTACAATATTCATTGATTTTTGCCATTGAAAAACATGTTTTTCATATACCAGAAATGTTTGAAGCTACTGACTGAATGAAAGGAGCTGGCATCTCACTCTCTTTGAATCTTCTTTATCATGCTAGGATTAGCAGGAAAAAGCAAAAAATTTCAGAATTGCACCTTGCAATGTGGAGATATTACTGTTTGTGCATTTACAATATTCATTGATTTTTGCCATTGAAAAACATGTTTTTCATATACCAGAAATGTTTGAAGCTACTGACTGAATGAAAGGAGCTGGCATCTCACTCTCTTTGAATCTTCTTTATCATGCTAGGATTAACAGGAAAAAGCAAAAAATTTCAGAATTGCACCTTGCAATGTGGAGATATTACTGTTTGTGCATTTACAATATTCATTGATTTTTGCCATTGAAAAACATGTTTTTCATATACCAGAAATGTTTGAAGCTACTGACTGAATGAAAGGAGCTGGCATCTCACTCTCTTTGAATCTTCGTTATCATGCTAGGATTAACAGGAAAAAGCTAAAAATTTCAGAATTGCACCGTGCAATGTGGAGATATTACTGTTTGTGCATTTACAATATTCATTGATTTTTGCCATTGAAAAACGTTTTTCATATACCAGAAATGTTTGAAGCTACTGACTGAATGAAAGGAGCTGGCATCTCACTCTCTTTGAATCTTCTTTATCATGCTAGGATTAGCAGGAAAAAGCAAAAAATTTCACAATTGCACCTTGCAATGCGGAGATATTACTGTTTGTGCATTTACAATATTCATTGATTTTTGCCATTGAAAAACATGTTTTTCATATACCAGAAATGTTTGAAGCTACTGACTGAATGAAAGGAGCTGGCATCTCACTCTCTTTGAATCTTCTTTATCATGCTAGGATTAACAGGAAAAAGCAAAAAATTTCAGAATTGCACCTTGCAATGTGGAGATATTACTGTTTGTGCATTTACAATATTCATTGATTTTTGCCATTGAAAAACGTTTTTCATATACCAGAAATGTTTGAAGCTACTGACTGAATGAAAGGAGCTGGCATCTCACTCTCTTTGAATCTTCTTTATCATGCTAGGATTAACAGGAAAAAGCTAAAAATTTCAGAATTGCACCGTGCAATGTGGAGATATTACTGTTTGTGCATTTACAATATTCATTGATTTTTGCCATTGAAAAACATGTTTTTCATATACCAGAAATGTTTGAAGCTACTGACTGAATGAAAGGAGCTGGCATCTCACTCTCTTTGAATCTTCTTTATCATGCTAGGATTAGCAGGAAAAAGCAAAAAATTTCAGAATTGCACCTTGCAATGTGGAGATATTACTGTTTGTGCATTTACAATATTCATTGATTTTTGCCATTGAAAAACGTTTTTCATATACCAGAAATGTTTGAAGCTACTGACTGAATGAAAGGAGCTGGCATCTCACTCTCTTTGAATCTTCTTTATCATGCTAGGATTAGCAGGAAAAAGCAAAAAATTTCAGAATTGCACCTTGCAATGTGGAGATATTACTGTTTGTGCATTTACAATATTCATTGATTTTTGCCATTGAAAAACATGTTTTTCATATACCAGAAATGTTTGAAGCTACTGACTGAATGAAAGGAGCTGGCATCTCACTCTCTTTGAATCTTCTTTATCATGCTAGGATTAACAGGAAAAAGCAAAAAATTTCAGAATTGCACCTTGCAATATGGAGATATTACTGTTTGTGCATTTACAATATTCATTGATTTTTGCCATTGAAAAACATGTTTTTCATATACCAGAAATGTTTGAAGCTACTGACTGAATGAAAGGAGCTGGCATCTCACTCTCTTTGAATCTTCTTTATCATGCTAGGATTAACAGGAAAAAGCTAAAAATTTCAGAATTGCACCGTGCAATGTGGAGATATTACTTTTTGTGCATTTACAATATTCATTGATTTTTGCCATTGAAAAACATGTTTTTCATATACCAGAAATGTTTGAAGCTACTGACTGAATGAAAGGAGCTGGCATCTCACTCTCTTTGAATCTTCTTTATCATGCTAGGATTAACAGGAAAAAGCAAAAAATTTCAGAATTGCACCTTGCAATGTGGAGATATTACTGTTTGTGCATTTACAATATTCATTGATTTTTGCCATTGAAAAACATGTTTTTCATATACCAGAAATGTTTGAAGCTACTGACTGAATGAAAGGAGCTGGCATCTCACTCTCTTTGAATCTTCTTTATCATGCTAGGATTAGCAGGAAAAAGCAAAAAATTTCAGAATTGCACCTTGCAATGTGGAGATATTACTGTTTGTGCATTTACAATATTCATTGATTTTTGCCATTGAAAAACATGTTTTTCATATACCAGAAATGTTTGAAGCTACTGACTGAATGAAAGGAGCTGGCATCTCACTCTCTTTGAATCTTCTTTATCATGCTAGGATTAGCAGGAAAAAGCAAAAAATTTCAGAATTGCACCTTGCAATGTGGAGATATTACTGTTTGTGCATTTACAATATTCATTGATTTTTGCCATTGAAAAACATGTTTTTCATATACCAGAAATGTTTGAAGCTACTGACTGAATGAAAGGAGCTGGCATCTCACTCTCTTTGAATCTTCTTTATCATGCTAGGATTAGCAGGAAAAAGCAAAAAATTTCAGAATTGCACCTTGCAATGCGGAGATATTACTGTTTGTGCATTTACAATATTCATTGATTTTTGCCATTGAAAAACATGTTTTTCATATACCAGAAATGTTTGAAGCTACTGACTGAATGAAAGGAGCTGGCATCTCACTCTCTTTGAATCTTCTTTATCATGCTAGGATTAACAGGAAAAAGCAAAAAATTTCAGAATTGCACCTTGCAATGTGGAGATATTACTGTTTGTGCATTTACAATATTCATTGATTTTTGCCATTGAAAAACGTTTTTCATATACCAGAAATGTTTGAAGCTACTGACTGAATGAAAGGAGCTGGCATCTCACTCTGAATCTTCTTTATCATGCTAGGATTAACAGGAAAAAGCTAAAAATTTCAGAATTGCACCGTGCAATGTGGAGATATTACTGTTTGTGCATTTACAATATTCATTGATTTTTGCCATTGAAAAACATGTTTTTCATATACCAGAAATGTTTGAAGCTACTGACTGAATGAAAGGAGCTGGCATCTCACTCTCTTTGAATCTTCTTTATCATGCTAGGATTAGCAGGAAAAAGCAAAAAATTTCAGAATTGCACCTTGCAATGTGGAGATATTACTGTTTGTGCATTTACAATATTCATTGATTTTTGCCATTGAAAAACGTTTTTCATATACCAGAAATGTTTGAAGCTACTGACTGAATGAAAGGAGCTGGCATCTCACTCTCTTTGAATCTTCTTTATCATGCTAGGATTAGCAGGAAAAAGCAAAAAATTTCAGAATTGCACCTTGCAATGCGGAGATATTACTGTTTGTGCATTTACAATATTCATTGATTTTTGCCATTGAAAAACATGTTTTTCATATACCAGAAATGTTTGAAGCTACTGACTGAATGAAAGGAGCTGGCATCTCACTCTCTTTGAATCTTCTTTATCATGCTAGGATTAACAGGAAAAAGCAAAAAATTTCAGAATTGCACCTTGCAATGTGGAGATATTACTGTTTGTGCATTTACAATGTTCATTGATTTTTGCCATTGAAAAACGTTTTTCATATACCAGAAATGTTTGAAGCTACTGACTGAATGAAAGGAGCTGGCATCTCACTCTCTTTGAATCTTCTTTATCATGCTAGGATTAACAGGAAAAAGCTAAAAATTTCAGAATTGCACCGTGCAATGTGGAGATATTACTGTTTGTGCATTTACAATATTCATTGATTTTTGCCATTGAAAAACATGTTTTTCATATACCAGAAATGTTTGAAGCTACTGACTGAATGAAAGGAGCTGGCATCTCACTCTCTTTGAATCTTCTTTATCATGCTAGGATTAGCAGGAAAAAGCAAAAAATTTCAGAATTGCACCTTGCAATGTGGAGATATTACTGTTTGTGCATTTACAATATTCATTGATTTTTGCCATTGAAAAACGTTTTTCATATACCAGAAATGTTTGAAGCTACTGACTGAATGAAAGGAGCTGGCATCTCACTCTCTTTGAATCGTCTTTATCATGCTAGGATTAGCAGGAAAAAGCAAAAAATTTCAGAATTGCACCTTGCAATGTGGAGATATTACTGTTTGTGCATTTACAATATTCATTGATTTTTGCCATTGAAAAACATGTTTTTCATATACCAGAAATGTTTGAAGCTACTGACTGAATGAAAGGAGCTGGCATCTCACTCTCTTTGAATCTTCTTTATCATGCTAGGATTAACAGGAAAAAGCAAAAAATTTCAGAATTGCACCTTGCAATGTGGAGATATTACTGTTTGTGCATTTACAATATTCATTGATTTTTGCCATTGAAAAACATGTTTTTCATATACCAGAAATGTTTGAAGCTACTGACTGAATGAAAGGAGCTGGCATCTCACTCTCTTTGAATCTTCTTTATCATGCTAGGATTAACAGGAAAAAGCTAAAAATTTCAGAATTGCACCGTGCAATGTGGAGATATTACTGTTTGTGCATTTACAATATTCATTGATTTTTGCCATTGAAAAACATGTTTTTCATATACCAGAAATGTTTGAAGCTACTGACTGAATGAAAGGAGCTGGCATCTCACTCTCTTTGAATCTTCTTTATCATGCTAGGATTAGCAGGAAAAAGCAAAAAATTTCAGAATTGCACCTTGCAATGCGGAGATATTACTGTTTGTGCATTTACAATATTCATTGATTTTTGCCATTGAAAAACATGTTTTTCATATACCAGAAATGTTTGAAGCTACTGACTGAATGAAAGGAGCTGGCATCTCACTCTCTTTGAATCTTCTTTATCATGCTAGGATTAACAGGAAAAAGCAAAAAATTTCAGAATTGCACCTTGCAATGTGGAGATATTACTGTTTGTGCATTTACAATGTTCATTGATTTTTGCCATTGAAAAACGTTTTTCATATACCAGAAATGTTTGAAGCTACTGACTGAATGAAAGGAGCTGGCATCTCACTCTCTTTGAATCTTCTTTATCATGCTAGGATTAACAGGAAAAAGCTAAAAATTTCAGAATTGCACCGTGCAATGTGGAGATATTACTGTTTGTGCATTTACAATATTCATTGATTTTTGCCATTGAAAAACATGTTTTTCATATACCAGAAATGTTTGAAGCTACTGACTGAATGAAAGGAGCTGGCATCTCACTCTCTTTGAATCTTCTTTATCATGCTAGGATTAGCAGGAAAAAGCAAAAAATTTCAGAATTGCACCTTGCAATGTGGAGATATTACTGTTTGTGCATTTACAATATTCATTGATTTTTGCCATTGAAAAACGTTTTTCATATACCAGAAATGTTTGAAGCTACTGACTGAATGAAAGGAGCTGGCATCTCACTCTCTTTGAATCGTCTTTATCATGCTAGGATTAGCAGGAAAAAGCAAAAAATTTCAGAATTGCACCTTGCAATGTGGAGATATTACTGTTTGTGCATTTACAATATTCATTGATTTTTGCCATTGAAAAACATGTTTTTCATATACCAGAAATGTTTGAAGCTACTGACTGAATGAAAGGAGCTGGCATCTCACTCTCTTTGAATCTTCTTTATCATGCTAGGATTAACAGGAAAAAGCAAAAAATTTCAGAATTGCACCTTGCAATGTGGAGATATTACTGTTTGTGCATTTACAATATTCATTGATTTTTGCCATTGAAAAACATGTTTTTCATATACCAGAAATGTTTGAAGCTACTGACTGAATGAAAGGAGCTGGCATCTCACTCTCTTTGAATCTTCTTTATCATGCTAGGATTAACAGGAAAAAGCTAAAAATTTCAGAATTGCACCGTGCAATGTGGAGATATTACTGTTTGTGCATTTACAATATTCATTGATTTTTGCCATTGAAAAACATGTTTTTCATATACCAGAATTGTTTGAAGCTACTGACTGAATGAAAGGAGCTGGCATCTCACTCTCTTTGAATCTTCTTTATCATGCTAGGATTAGCAGGAAAAAGCAAAAAATTTCAGAATTGCACCTTGCAATGTGGAGATATTACTGTTTGTGCATTTACAATATTCATTGATTTTTGCCATTGAAAAACATGTTTTTCATATACCAGAAATGTTTGAAGCTACTGACTGAATGAAAGGAGCTGGCATCTCACTCTCTTTGAATCTTCTTTATCATGCTAGGATTAACAGGAAAAAGCTAAAAATTTCAGAATTGCACCGTGCAATGTGGAGATATTACTGTTTGTGCATTTACAATATTCATTGATTTTTGCCATTGAAAAACATGTTTTTCATATACCAGAAATGTTTGAAGCTACTGACTGAATGAAAGGAGCTGGCATCTCACTCTCTTTGAATCTTCTTTATCATGCTAGGATTAGCAGGAAAAAGCAAAAAATTTCAGAATTGCACCTTGCAATGCGGAGATATTACTGTTTGTGCATTTACAATATTCATTGATTTTTGCCATTGAAAAACATGTTTTTCATATACCAGAAATGTTTGAAGCTACTGACTGAATGAAAGGAGCTGGCATCTCACTCTCTTTGAATCTTCTTTATCATGCTATGATTAACAGGAAAAAGCAAAAAATTTCAGAATTGCACCTTGCAATGTGGAGATATTACTGTTTGTGCATTTACAATATTCATTGATTTTTGCCATTGAAAAACGTTTTTCATATACCAGAAATGTTTGAAGCTACTGACTGAATGAAAGGAGCTGGCATCTCACTCTCTTTGAATCTTCTTTATCATGCTAGGATTAACAGGAAAAAGCTAAAAATTTCAGAATTGCACCGTGCAATGTGGAGATATTACTGTTTGTGCATTTACAATATTCATTGATTTTTGCCATTGAAAAACATGTTTTTCATATACCAGAAATGTTTGAAGCTACTGACTGAATGAAAGGAGCTGGCATCTCACTCTCTTTGAATCTTCTTTATCATGCTAGGATTAGCAGGAAAAAGCAAAAAATTTCAGAATTGCACCTTGCAATGTGGAGATATTACTGTTTGTGCATTTACAATATTCATTGATTTTTGCCATTGAAAAACGTTTTTCATATACCAGAAATGTTTGAAGCTACTGACTGAATGAAAGGAGCTGGCATCTCACTCTCTTTGAATCTTCTTTATCATGCTAGGATTAGCAGGAAAAAGCAAAAAATTTCAGAATTGCACCTTGCAATGTGGAGATATTACTGTTTGTGCATTTACAATATTCATTGATTATTGCCATTGAAAAACATGTTTTTCATATACCAGAAATGTTTGAAGCTACTGACTGAATGAAAGGAGCTGGCATCTCACTCTCTTTGAATCTTCTTTATCATGCTAGGATTAACAGGAAAAAGCAAAAAATTTCAGAATTGCACCTTGCAATGTGGAGATATTACTGTTTGTGCATTTACAATATTCATTGATTTTTGCCATTGAAAAACGTTTTTCATATACCAGAAATGTTTGAAGCTACTGACTGAATGAAAGGAGCTGGCATCTCTCTCTTTGAATCTTCTTTATCATGCTAGGATTAACAGGAAAAAGGTAAAAATTTCAGAATTGCACCGTGCAATGTGGAGATATTACTGTTTGTGCATTTACAATATTCATTGATTTTTGCCATTGAAAAACATGTTTTTCATATACCAGAAATGTTTGAAGCTACTGACTGAATGAAAGGAGCTGGCATCTCACTCTCTTTGAATCTTCTTTATCATGCTAGGATTAACAGGAAAAAGCTAAAAATTTCAGAATTGCACCGTGCAATGTGGAGATATTACTGTTTGTGCATTTACAATATTCATTGATTTTTGCCATTGGAAAACATGTTTTTCATATACCAGAAATGTTTGAAGCTACTGACTGAATGAAAGGAGCTGGCATCTCACTCTCTTTGAATCTTCTTTATCATGCTAGGATTAGCAGGAAAAAGCAAAAAATTTCAGAATTGCACCTTGCAATGTGGAGATATTACTGTTTGTGCATTTACAATATTCATTGATTTTTGCCATTGAAAAACATGTTTTTCATATACCAGAAATGTTTGAAGCTACTGACTGTATGAAAGGAGCTGGCATCTCACTCTCTTTGAATCTTCTTTATCATGCTAGGATTAGCAGGAAAAAGCAAAAAATTTCAGAATTGCACCTTGCAATGTGGAGATATTACTGTTTGTGCATTTACAATATTCATTGATTTTTGCCATTGAAAAACATGTTTTTCATATACCAGAAATGTTTGAAGCTACTGACTGAATGAAAGGAGCTGGCATCTCACTCTCTTTGAATCTTCTTTATCATGCTAGGATTAACAGGAAAAAGCTAAAAATTTCAGAATTGCACCGTGCAATGTGGAGATATTACTGTTTGTGCATTTACAATATTCATTGATTTTTGCCATTGAAAAACGTTTTTCATATACCAGAAATGTTTGAAGCTACTGACTGAATGAAAGGAGCTGGCATCTCACTCTCTTTGAATCTTCTTTATCATGCTAGGATTAACAGGAAAAAGCTAAAAATTTCAGAATTGCACCGTGCAATGTGGAGATATTACTGTTTGTGCATTTACAATATTCATTGATTTTTGCCATTGAAAAACATGTTTTTCATATACCAGAAATGTTTGAAGCTACTGACTGAATGAAAGGAGCTGGCATCTCACTCTCTTTGAATCTTCTTTATCATGCTAGGATTAGCAGGAAAAAGCAAAAAATTTCAGAATTGCACCTTGCAATGTGGAGATATTACTGTTTGTGCATTTACAATATTCATTGATTTTTGCCATTGAAAAACATGTTTTTCATATACCAGAAATGTTTGAAGCTACTGACTGTATGAAAGGAGCTGGCATCTCACTCTCTTTGAATCTTCTTTATCATGCTAGGATTAGCAGGAAAAAGCAAAAAATTTCAGAATTGCACCTTGCAATGTGGAGATATTACTGTTTGTGCATTTACAATATTCATTGATTTTTGCCATTGAAAAACATGTTTTTCATATACCAGAAATGTTTGAAGCTACTGACTGAATGAAAGGAGCTGGCATCTCACTCTCTTTGAATCTTCTTTATCATGCTAGGATTAACAGGAAAAAGCTAAAAATTTCAGAATTGCACCGTGCAATGTGGAGATATTACTGTTTGTGCATTTACAATATTCATTGATTTTTGCCATTGAAAAACGTTTTTCATATACCAGAAATGTTTGAAGCTACTGACTGAATGAAAGGAGCTGGCATCTCACTCTCTTTGAATCTTCTTTATCATGCTAGGATTAACAGGAAAAAGCTAAAAATTTCAGAATTGCACCGTGCAATGTGGAGATATTACTGTTTGTGCATTTACAATATTCATTGATTTTTGCCATTGAAAAACATGTTTTTCATATACCAGAAATGTTTGAAGCTACTGACTGAATGAAAGGAGCTGGCATCTCACTCTCTTTGAATCTTCTTTATCATGCTAGGATTAGCAGGAAAAAGCAAAAAATTTCAGAATTGCACCTTGCAATGTGGAGATATTACTGTTTGTGCATTTACAATATTCATTGATTTTTGCCATTGAAAAACATGTTTTTCATATACCAGAAATGTTTGAAGCTACTGACTGAATGAAAGGAGCTGGCATCTCACTCTCTTTGAATCTTCTTTATCATGCTAGGATTAGCAGGAAAAAGCAAAAAATTTCAGAATTGCACCTTGCAATGTGGAGATATTACTGTTTGTGCATTTACAATATTCATTGATTTTTGCCATTGAAAAACATGTTTTTCATATACCAGAAATGTTTGAAGCTACTGACTGAATGAAAGGAGCTGGCATCTCACTCTCTTTGAATCTTCTTTATCATGCTAGGATTAGCAGGAAAAAGCAAAAAATTTCAGAATTGCACCTTGCAATGTGGAGATATTACTGTTTGTGCATTTACAATATTCATTGATTTTTGCCATTGAAAAACGTTTTTCATATACCAGAAATGTTTGAAGCTACTGACTGAATGAAAGGAGCTGGCATCTCACTCTCTTTGAATCGTCTTTATCATGCTAGGATTAGCAGGAAAAAGCAAAAAATTTCAGAATTGCACCTTGCAATGTGGAGATATTACTGTTTGTGCATTTACAATATTCATTGATTTTTGCCATTGAAAAACATGTTTTTCATATACCAGAAATGTTTGAAGCTACTGACTGAATGAAAGGAGCTGGCATCTCACTCTCTTTGAATCTTCTTTATCATGCTAGGATTAACAGGAAAAAGCAAAAAATTTCAGAATTGCACCTTGCAATGTGGAGATATTACTGTTTGTGCATTTACAATATTCATTGATTTTTGCCATTGAAAAACATGTTTTTCATATACCAGAAATGTTTGAAGCTACTGACTGAATGAAAGGAGCTGGCATCTCACTCTCTTTGAATCTTCTTTATCATGCTAGGATTAACAGGAAAAAGCTAAAAATTTCAGAATTGCACCGTGCAATGTGGAGATATTACTGTTTGTGCATTTACAATATTCATTGATTTTTGCCATTGAAAAACATGTTTTTCATATACCAGAAATGTTTGAAGCTACTGACTGAATGAAAGGAGCTGGCATCTCACTCTCTTTGAATCTTCTTTATCATGCTAGGATTAGCAGGAAAAAGCAAAAAATTTCAGAATTGCACCTTGCAATGTGGAGATATTACTGTTTGTGCATTTACAATATTCATTGATTTTTGCCATTGAAAAACATGTTTTTCATATACCAGAAATGTTTGAAGCTACTGACTGAATGAAAGGAGCTGGCATCTCACTCTCTTTGAATCTTCTTTATCATGCTAGGATTAACAGGAAAAAGCTAAAAATTTCAGAATTGCACCGTGCAATGTGGAGATATTACTGTTTGTGCATTTACAATATTCATTGATTTTTGCCATTGAAAAACATGTTTTTCATATACCAGAAATGTTTGAAGCTACTGACTGAATGAAAGGAGCTGGCATCTCACTCTCTTTGAATCTTCTTTATCATGCTAGGATTAGCAGGAAAAAGCAAAAAATTTCAGAATTGCACCTTGCAATGCGGAGATATTACTGTTTGTGCATTTACAATATTCATTGATTTTTGCCATTGAAAAACATGTTTTTCATATACCAGAAATGTTTGAAGCTACTGACTGAATGAAAGGAGCTGGCATCTCACTCTCTTTGAATCTTCTTTATCATGCTATGATTAACAGGAAAAAGCAAAAAATTTCAGAATTGCACCTTGCAATGTGGAGATATTACTGTTTGTGCATTTACAATATTCATTGATTTTTGCCATTGAAAAACGTTTTTCATATACCAGAAATGTTTGAAGCTACTGACTGAATGAAAGGAGCTGGCATCTCACTCTCTTTGAATCTTCTTTATCATGCTAGGATTAACAGGAAAAAGCTAAAAATTTCAGAATTGCACCGTGCAATGTGGAGATATTACTGTTTGTGCATTTACAATATTCATTGATTTTTGCCATTGAAAAACATGTTTTTCATATACCAGAAATGTTTGAAGCTACTGACTGAATGAAAGGAGCTGGCATCTCACTCTCTTTGAATCTTCTTTATCATGCTAGGATTAGCAGGAAAAAGCAAAAAATTTCAGAATTGCACCTTGCAATGTGGAGATATTACTGTTTGTGCATTTACAATATTCATTGATTTTTGCCATTGAAAAACGTTTTTCATATACCAGAAATGTTTGAAGCTACTGACTGAATGAAAGGAGCTGGCATCTCACTCTCTTTGAATCTTCTTTATCATGCTAGGATTAGCAGGAAAAAGCAAAAAATTTCAGAATTGCACCTTGCAATGTGGAGATATTACTGTTTGTGCATTTACAATATTCATTGATTATTGCCATTGAAAAACATGTTTTTCATATACCAGAAATGTTTGAAGCTACTGACTGAATGAAAGGAGCTGGCATCTCACTCTCTTTGAATCTTCTTTATCATGCTAGGATTAGCAGGAAAAAGCAAAAAATTTCAGAATTGCACCTTGCAATGCGGAGATATTACTGTTTGTGCATTTACAATATTCATTGATTTTTGCCATTGAAAAACATGTTTTTCATATACCAGAAATGTTTGAAGCTACTGACTGAATGAAAGGAGCTGGCATCTCACTCTCTTTGAATCTTCTTTATCATGCTATGATTAACAGGAAAAAGCAAAAAATTTCAGAATTGCACCTTGCAATGTGGAGATATTACTGTTTGTGCATTTACAATATTCATTGATTTTTGCCATTGAAAAACGTTTTTCATATACCAGAAATGTTTGAAGCTACTGACTGAATGAAAGGAGCTGGCATCTCACTCTCTTTGAATCTTCTTTATCATGCTAGGATTAACAGGAAAAAGCTAAAAATTTCAGAATTGCACCGTGCAATGTGGAGATATTACTGTTTGTGCATTTACAATATTCATTGATTTTTGCCATTGAAAAACATGTTTTTCATATACCAGAAATGTTTGAAGCTACTGACTGAATGAAAGGAGCTGGCATCTCACTCTCTTTGAATCTTCTTTATCATGCTAGGATTAGCAGGAAAAAGCAAAAAATTTCAGAATTGCACCTTGCAATGTGGAGATATTACTGTTTGTGCATTTACAATATTCATTGATTTTTGCCATTGAAAAACGTTTTTCATATACCAGAAATGTTTGAAGCTACTGACTGAATGAAAGGAGCTGGCATCTCACTCTCTTTGAATCTTCTTTATCATGCTAGGATTAGCAGGAAAAAGCAAAAAATTTCAGAATTGCACCTTGCAATGTGGAGATATTACTGTTTGTGCATTTACAATATTCATTGATTATTGCCATTGAAAAACATGTTTTTCATATACCAGAAATGTTTGAAGCTACTGACTGAATGAAAGGAGCTGGCATCTCACTCTCTTTGAATCTTCTTTATCATGCTAGGATTAACAGGAAAAAGCAAAAAATTTCAGAATTGCACCTTGCAATGTGGAGATATTACTGTTTGTGCATTTACAATATTCATTGATTTTTGCCATTGAAAAACGTTTTTCATATACCAGAAATGTTTGAAGCTACTGACTGAATGAAAGGAGCTGGCATCTCTCTCTTTGAATCTTCTTTATCATGCTAGGATTAACAGGAAAAAGGTAAAAATTTCAGAATTGCACCGTGCAATGTGGAGATATTACTGTTTGTGCATTTACAATATTCATTGATTTTTGCCATTGAAAAACATGTTTTTCATATACCAGAAATGTTTGAAGCTACTGACTGAATGAAAGGAGCTGGCATCTCACTCTCTTTGAATCTTCTTTATCATGCTAGGATTAACAGGAAAAAGCTAAAAATTTCAGAATTGCACCGTGCAATGTGGAGATATTACTGTTTGTGCATTTACAATATTCATTGATTTTTGCCATTGGAAAACATGTTTTTCATATACCAGAAATGTTTGAAGCTACTGACTGAATGAAAGGAGCTGGCATCTCACTCTCTTTGAATCTTCTTTATCATGCTAGGATTAGCAGGAAAAAGCAAAAAATTTCAGAATTGCACCTTGCAATGTGGAGATATTACTGTTTGTGCATTTACAATATTCATTGATTTTTGCCATTGAAAAACATGTTTTTCATATACCAGAAATGTTTGAAGCTACTGACTGTATGAAAGGAGCTGGCATCTCACTCTCTTTGAATCTTCTTTATCATGCTAGGATTAGCAGGAAAAAGCAAAAAATTTCAGAATTGCACCTTGCAATGTGGAGATATTACTGTTTGTGCATTTACAATATTCATTGATTTTTGCCATTGAAAAACATGTTTTTCATATACCAGAAATGTTTGAAGCTACTGACTGAATGAAAGGAGCTGGCATCTCACTCTCTTTGAATCTTCTTTATCATGCTAGGATTAACAGGAAAAAGCTAAAAATTTCAGAATTGCACCGTGCAATGTGGAGATATTACTGTTTGTGCATTTACAATATTCATTGATTTTTGCCATTGAAAAACGTTTTTCATATACCAGAAATGTTTGAAGCTACTGACTGAATGAAAGGAGCTGGCATCTCACTCTCTTTGAATCTTCTTTATCATGCTAGGATTAACAGGAAAAAGCTAAAAATTTCAGAATTGCACCGTGCAATGTGGAGATATTACTGTTTGTGCATTTACAATATTCATTGATTTTTGCCATTGAAAAACATGTTTTTCATATACCAGAAATGTTTGAAGCTACTGACTGAATGAAAGGAGCTGGCATCTCACTCTCTTTGAATCTTCTTTATCATGCTAGGATTAGCAGGAAAAAGCAAAAAATTTCAGAATTGCACCTTGCAATGTGGAGATATTACTGTTTGTGCATTTACAATATTCATTGATTTTTGCCATTGAAAAACATGTTTTTCATATACCAGAAATGTTTGAAGCTACTGACTGTATGAAAGGAGCTGGCATCTCACTCTCTTTGAATCTTCTTTATCATGCTAGGATTAGCAGGAAAAAGCAAAAAATTTCAGAATTGCACCTTGCAATGTGGAGATATTACTGTTTGTGCATTTACAATATTCATTGATTTTTGCCATTGAAAAACATGTTTTTCATATACCAGAAATGTTTGAAGCTACTGACTGAATGAAAGGAGCTGGCATCTCACTCTCTTTGAATCTTCTTTATCATGCTAGGATTAACAGGAAAAAGCTAAAAATTTCAGAATTGCACCGTGCAATGTGGAGATATTACTGTTTGTGCATTTACAATATTCATTGATTTTTGCCATTGAAAAACGTTTTTCATATACCAGAAATGTTTGAAGCTACTGACTGAATGAAAGGAGCTGGCATCTCACTCTCTTTGAATCTTCTTTATCATGCTAGGATTAACAGGAAAAAGCTAAAAATTTCAGAATTGCACCGTGCAATGTGGAGATATTACTGTTTGTGCATTTACAATATTCATTGATTTTTGCCATTGAAAAACATGTTTTTCATATACCAGAAATGTTTGAAGCTACTGACTGAATGAAAGGAGCTGGCATCTCACTCTCTTTGAATCTTCTTTATCATGCTAGGATTAGCAGGAAAAAGCAAAAAATTTCAGAATTGCACCTTGCAATGTGGAGATATTACTGTTTGTGCATTTACAATATTCATTGATTTTTGCCATTGAAAAACATGTTTTTCATATACCAGAAATGTTTGAAGCTACTGACTGAATGAAAGGAGCTGGCATCTCACTCTCTTTGAATCTTCTTTATCATGCTAGGATTAGCAGGAAAAAGCAAAAAATTTCAGAATTGCACCTTGCAATGTGGAGATATTACTGTTTGTGCATTTACAATATTCATTGATTTTTGCCATTGAAAAACATGTTTTTCATATACCAGAAATGTTTGAAGCTACTGACTGAATGAAAGGAGCTGGCATCTCACTCTCTTTGAATCTTCTTTATCATGCTAGGATTAACAGGAAAAAGCAAAAAATTTCAGAATTGCACCTTGCAATGTGGAGATATTACTGTTTGTGCATTTACAATATTCATTGATTTTTGCCATTGAAAAACATGTTTTTCATATACCAGAAATGTTTGAAGCTACTGACTGAATGAAAGGAGCTGGCATCTCACTCTCTTTGAATCTTCTTTATCATGCTAGGATTAACAGGAAAAAGGTAAAAATTTCAGAATTGCACCGTGCAATGTGGAGATATTACTGTTTGTGCATTTACAATATTCATTGATTTTTGCCATTGAAAAACATGTTTTTCATATACCAGAAATGTTTGAAGCTACTGACTGAATGAAAGGAGCTGGCATCTCACTCTCTTTGAATCTTCTTTATCATGCTAGGATTAACAGGAAAAAGCTAAAAATTTCAGAATTGCACCGTGCAATGTGGAGATATTAGTTTGTGCATTTACAATATTCATTGATTTTTGCCATTGAAAAACATGTTTTTCATATACCAGAAATGTTTGAAGCTACTGACTGAATGAAAGGAGCTGGCATCTCACTCTCTTTGAATCTTCTTTATCATGCTAGGATTAGCAGGAAAAAGCAAAAAATTTCAGAATTGCACCTTGCAATGTGGAGATATTACTGTTTGTGCATTTACAATATTCATTGATTTTTGCCATTGAAAAACATGTTTTTCATATACCAGAAATGTTTGAAGCTACTGACTGAATGAAAGGAGCTGGCATCTCACTCTCTTTGAATCTTCTTTATCATGCTAGGATTAGCAGGAAAAAGCTAAAAATTTCAGAATTGCACCGTGCAATGTGGAGATATTACTGTTTGTGCATTTACAATATTCATTGATTTTTGCCATTGAAAAACATGTTTTTCATATACCAGAAATGTTTGAAGCTACTGACTGAATGAAAGGAGCTGGCATCTCACTCTCTTTGAATCTTCTTTATCATGCTAGGATTAACAGGAAAAAGCTAAAAATTTCAGAATTGCACCGTGCAATGTGGAGATATTACTGTTTGTGCATTTACAATATTCATTGATTTTTGCCATTGAAAAACATGTTTTTCATATACCAGAAATGTTTGAAGCTACTGACTGTATGAAAGGAGCTGGCATCTCACTCTCTTTGAATCTTCTTTATCATGCTAGGATTAGCAGGAAAAAGCAAAAAATTTCAGAATTGCACCTTGCAATGTGGAGATATTACTGTTTGTGCATTTACAATATTCATTGATTTTTGCCATTGAAAAACGTTTTTCATATACCAGAAATGTTTGAAGCTACTGACTGAATGAAAGGAGCTGGCATCTCACTCTCTTTGAATCTTCTTTATCATGCTAGGATTAACAGGAAAAAGCTAAAAATTTCAGAATTGCACCGTGCAATGTGGAGATATTACTGTTTGTGCATTTACAATATTCATTGATTTTTGCCATTGAAAAACGTTTTTCATATACCAAAAATGTTTGAAGCTACTGACTGAATGAAAGGAGCTGGCATCTCACTCTCTTTGAATCTTCTTTATCATGCTAGGATTAACAGGAAAAAGCTAAAAATTTCAGAATTGCACTGTGCAATGTGGAGATATTACTGTTTGTGCATTTACAATATTCATTGATTTTTGCCATTGAAAAACATGTTTTTCATATACCAGAAATGTTTGAAGCTACTGACTGAATGAAAGGAGCTGGCATCTCACTCTCTTTGAATCTTCTTTATCATGCTAGGATTAGCAGGAAAAAGCAAAAAATTTCAGAATTGCACCTTGCAATGTGGAGATATTACTGTTTGTGCATTTACAATATTCATTGATTTTTGCCATTGAAAAACATGTTTTTCATATACCAGAAATGTTTGAAGCTACTGACTGAATGAAAGGAGCTGGCATCTCACTCTCTTTGAATCTTCTTTATCATGCTAGGATTAACAGGAAAAAGCTAAAAATTTCAGAATTGCACCGTGCAATGTGGAGATATTACTGTTTGTGCATTTACAATATTCATTGATTTTTGCCATTGAAAAACGTTTTTCATATACCAGAAATGTTTGAAGCTACTGACTGAATGAAAGGAGCTGGCATCTCACTCTCTTTGAATCTTCTTTATCATGCTAGGATTAACAGGAAAAAGCTAAAAATTTCAGAATTGCACCGTGCAATGTGGAGATATTACTGTTTGTGCATTTACAATATTCATTGATTTTTGCCATTGAAAAACATGTTTTTCATATACCAGAAATGTTTGAAGCTACTGACTGAATGAAAGGAGCTGGCATCTCACTCTCTTTGAATCTTCTTTATCATGCTAGGATTAGCAGGAAAAAGCAAAAAATTTCAGAATTGCACCTTGCAATGTGGAGATATTACTGTTTGTGCATTTACAATATTCATTGATTTTTGCCATTGAAAAACATGTTTTTCATATACCAGAAATGTTTGAAGCTACTGACTGAATGAAAGGAGCTGGCATCTCACTCTCTTTGAATCTTCTTTATCATGCTAGGATTAACAGGAAAAAGCTAAAAATTTCAGAATTGCACCGTGCAATGTGGAGATATTACTGTTTGTGCATTTACAATATTCATTGATTTTTGCCATTGAAAAACGTTTTTCATATACCAGAAATGTTTGAAGCTACTGACTGAATGAAAGGAGCTGGCATCTCACTCTCTTTGAATCTTCTTTATCATGCTAGGATTAGCAGGAAAAAGCAAAAAATTTCAGAATTGCACCTTGCAATGTGGAGATATTACTGTTTGTGCATTTACAATATTCATTGATTTTTGCCATTGAAAAACATGTTTTTCATATACCAGAAATGTTTGAAGCTACTGACTGAATGAAAGGAGCTGGCATCTCACTCTCTTTGAATCTTCTTTATCATGCTAGGATTAACAGGAAAAAGCAAAAAATTTCAGAATTGCACCTTGCAATGTGGAGATATTACTGTTTGTGCATTTACAATATTCATTGATTTTTGCCATTGAAAAACATGTTTTTCATATACCAGAAATGTTTGAAGCTACTGACTGAATGAAAGGAGCTGGCATCTCACTCTCTTTGAATCTTCTTTATCATGCTAGGATTAGCAGGAAAAAGCAAAAAATTTCAGAATTGCACCTTGCAATGTGGAGATATTACTGTTTGTGCATTTACAATATTCATTGATTTTTGCCATTGAAAAACATGTTTTTCATATACCAGAAATGTTTGAAGCTACTGACTGAATGAAAGGAGCTGGCATCTCACTCTCTTTGAATCTTCTTTATCATGCTAGGATTAACAGGAAAAAGCAAAAAATTTCAGAATTGCACCTTGCAATGTGGAGATATTACTGTTTGTGCATTTACAATATTCATTGATTTTTGCCATTGAAAAACATGTTTTTCATATACCAGAAATGTTTGAAGCTACTGACTGAATGAAAGGAGCTGGCATCTCACTCTCTTTGAATCTTCGTTATCATGCTAGGATTAACAGGAAAAAGCTAAAAATTTCAGAATTGCACCGTGCAATGTGGAGATATTACTGTTTGTGCATTTACAATATTCATTGATTTTTGCCATTGAAAAACGTTTTTCATATACCAGAAATGTTTGAAGCTACTGACTGAATGAAAGGAGCTGGCATCTCACTCTCTTTGAATCTTCTTTATCATGCTAGGATTAGCAGGAAAAAGCAAAAAATTTCACAATTGCACCTTGCAATGCGGAGATATTACTGTTTGTGCATTTACAATATTCATTGATTTTTGCCATTGAAAAACATGTTTTTCATATACCAGAAATGTTTGAAGCTACTGACTGAATGAAAGGAGCTGGCATCTCACTCTCTTTGAATCTTCTTTATCATGCTAGGATTAACAGGAAAAAGCAAAAAATTTCAGAATTGCACCTTGCAATGTGGAGATATTACTGTTTGTGCATTTACAATATTCATTGATTTTTGCCATTGAAAAACGTTTTTCATATACCAGAAATGTTTGAAGCTACTGACTGAATGAAAGGAGCTGGCATCTCACTCTCTTTGAATCTTCTTTATCATGCTAGGATTAGCAGGAAAAAGCAAAAAATTTCAGAATTGCACCTTGCAATGTGGAGATATTACTGTTTGTGCATTTACAATATTCATTGATTTTTGCCATTGAAAAACATGTTTTTCATATACCAGAAATGTTTGAAGCTACTGACTGAATGAAAGGAGCTGGCATCTCACTCTCTTTGAATCTTCTTTATCATGCTAGGATTAGCAGGAAAAAGCTAAAAATTTCAGAATTGCACCGTGCAATGTGGAGATATTACTGTTTGTGCATTTACAATATTCATTGATTTTTGCCATTGAAAAACATGTTTTTCATATACCAGAAATGTTTGAAGCTACTGACTGAATGAAAGGAGCTGGCATCTCACTCTCTTTGAATCTTCTTTATCATGCTAGGATTAACAGGAAAAAGCTAAAAATTTCAGAATTGCACCGTGCAATGTGGAGATATTACTGTTTGTGCATTTACAATATTCATTGATTTTTGCCATTGAAAAACATGTTTTTCATATACCAGAAATGTTTGAAGCTACTGACTGTATGAAAGGAGCTGGCATCTCACTCTCTTTGAATCTTCTTTATCATGCTAGGATTAGCAGGAAAAAGCAAAAAATTTCAGAATTGCACCTTGCAATGTGGAGATATTACTGTTTGTGCATTTACAATATTCATTGATTTTTGCCATTGAAAAACGTTTTTCATATACCAGAAATGTTTGAAGCTACTGACTGAATGAAAGGAGCTGGCATCTCACTCTCTTTGAATCTTCTTTATCATGCTAGGATTAACAGGAAAAAGCTAAAAATTTCAGAATTGCACCGTGCAATGTGGAGATATTACTGTTTGTGCATTTACAATATTCATTGATTTTTGCCATTGAAAAACGTTTTTCATATACCAAAAATGTTTGAAGCTACTGACTGAATGAAAGGAGCTGGCATCTCACTCTCTTTGAATCTTCTTTATCATGCTAGGATTAACAGGAAAAAGCTAAAAATTTCAGAATTGCACTGTGCAATGTGGAGATATTACTGTTTGTGCATTTACAATATTCATTGATTTTTGCCATTGAAAAACATGTTTTTCATATACCAGAAATGTTTGAAGCTACTGACTGAATGAAAGGAGCTGGCATCTCACTCTCTTTGAATCTTCTTTATCATGCTAGGATTAGCAGGAAAAAGCAAAAAATTTCAGAATTGCACCTTGCAATGTGGAGATATTACTGTTTGTGCATTTACAATATTCATTGATTTTTGCCATTGAAAAACATGTTTTTCATATACCAGAAATGTTTGAAGCTACTGACTGAATGAAAGGAGCTGGCATCTCACTCTCTTTGAATCTTCTTTATCATGCTAGGATTAACAGGAAAAAGCTAAAAATTTCAGAATTGCACCGTGCAATGTGGAGATATTACTGTTTGTGCATTTACAATATTCATTGATTTTTGCCATTGAAAAACGTTTTTCATATACCAGAAATGTTTGAAGCTACTGACTGAATGAAAGGAGCTGGCATCTCACTCTCTTTGAATCTTCTTTATCATGCTAGGATTAACAGGAAAAAGCTAAAAATTTCAGAATTGCACCGTGCAATGTGGAGATATTACTGTTTGTGCATTTACAATATTCATTGATTTTTGCCATTGAAAAACATGTTTTTCATATACCAGAAATGTTTGAAGCTACTGACTGAATGAAAGGAGCTGGCATCTCACTCTCTTTGAATCTTCTTTATCATGCTAGGATTAGCAGGAAAAAGCAAAAAATTTCAGAATTGCACCTTGCAATGTGGAGATATTACTGTTTGTGCATTTACAATATTCATTGATTTTTGCCATTGAAAAACATGTTTTTCATATACCAGAAATGTTTGAAGCTACTGACTGAATGAAAGGAGCTGGCATCTCACTCTCTTTGAATCTTCTTTATCATGCTAGGATTAACAGGAAAAAGCTAAAAATTTCAGAATTGCACCGTGCAATGTGGAGATATTACTGTTTGTGCATTTACAATATTCATTGATTTTTGCCATTGAAAAACGTTTTTCATATACCAGAAATGTTTGAAGCTACTGACTGAATGAAAGGAGCTGGCATCTCACTCTCTTTGAATCTTCTTTATCATGCTAGGATTAGCAGGAAAAAGCAAAAAATTTCAGAATTGCACCTTGCAATGTGGAGATATTACTGTTTGTGCATTTACAATATTCATTGATTTTTGCCATTGAAAAACATGTTTTTCATATACCAGAAATGTTTGAAGCTACTGACTGAATGAAAGGAGCTGGCATCTCACTCTCTTTGAATCTTCTTTATCATGCTAGGATTAACAGGAAAAAGCAAAAAATTTCAGAATTGCACCTTGCAATGTGGAGATATTACTGTTTGTGCATTTACAATATTCATTGATTTTTGCCATTGAAAAACATGTTTTTCATATACCAGAAATGTTTGAAGCTACTGACTGAATGAAAGGAGCTGGCATCTCACTCTCTTTGAATCTTCTTTATCATGCTAGGATTAGCAGGAAAAAGCAAAAAATTTCAGAATTGCACCTTGCAATGTGGAGATATTACTGTTTGTGCATTTACAATATTCATTGATTTTTGCCATTGAAAAACATGTTTTTCATATACCAGAAATGTTTGAAGCTACTGACTGAATGAAAGGAGCTGGCATCTCACTCTCTTTGAATCTTCTTTATCATGCTAGGATTAACAGGAAAAAGCAAAAAATTTCAGAATTGCACCTTGCAATGTGGAGATATTACTGTTTGTGCATTTACAATATTCATTGATTTTTGCCATTGAAAAACATGTTTTTCATATACCAGAAATGTTTGAAGCTACTGACTGAATGAAAGGAGCTGGCATCTCACTCTCTTTGAATCTTCGTTATCATGCTAGGATTAACAGGAAAAAGCTAAAAATTCCAGAATTGCACCGTGCAATGTGGAGATATTACTGTTTGTGCATTTACAATATTCATTGATTTTTGCCATTGAAAAACGTTTTTCATATACCAGAAATGTTTGAAGCTACTGACTGAATGAAAGGAGCTGGCATCTCACTCTCTTTGAATCTTCTTTATCATGCTAGGATTAGCAGGAAAAAGCAAAAAATTTCACAATTGCACCTTGCAATGCGGAGATATTACTGTTTGTGCATTTACAATATTCATTGATTTTTGCCATTGAAAAACATGTTTTTCATATACCAGAAATGTTTGAAGCTACTGACTGAATGAAAGGAGCTGGCATCTCACTCTCTTTGAATCTTCTTTATCATGCTAGGATTAGCAGGAAAAAGCAAAAAATTTCACAATTGCACCTTGCAATGCGGAGATATTACTGTTTGTGCATTTACAATATTCATTGATTTTTGCCATTGAAAAACATGTTTTTCATATACCAGAAATGTTTGAAGCTACTGACTGAATGAAAGGAGCTGGCATCTCACTCTCTTTGAATCTTCTTTATCATGCTAGGATTAACAGGAAAAAGCAAAAAATTTCAGAATTGCACCTTGCAATGTGGAGATATTACTGTTTGTGCATTTACAATATTCATTGATTTTTGCCATTGAAAAACGTTTTTCATATACCAGAAATGTTTGAAGCTACTGACTGAATGAAAGGAGCTGGCATCTCACTCTCTTTGAATCTTCTTTATCATGCTAGGATTAACAGGAAAAAGCTAAAAATTTCAGAATTGCACCGTGCAATGTGGAGATATTACTGTTTGTGCATTTACAATATTCATTGATTTTTGCCATTGAAAAACATGTTTTTCATATACCAGAAATGTTTGAAGCTACTGACTGAATGAAAGGAGCTGGCATCTCACTCTCTTTGAATCTTCTTTATCATGCTAGGATTAACAGGAAAAAGCAAAAAATTTCAGAATTGCACCTTGCAATGTGGAGATATTACTGTTTGTGCATTTACAATATTCATTGATTTTTGCCATTGAAAAACATGTTTTTCATATACCAGAAATGTTTGAAGCTACTGACTGAATGAAAGGAGCTGGCATCTCACTCTCTTTGAATCTTCTTTATCATGCTAGGATTAACAGGAAAAAGGTAAAAATTTCAGAATTGCACCGTGCAATGTGGAGATATTACTGTTTGTGCATTTACAATATTCATTGATTTTTGCCATTGAAAAACATGTTTTTCATATACCAGAAATGTTTGAAGCTACTGACTGAATGAAAGGAGCTGGCATCTCACTCTCTTTGAATCTTCTTTATCATGCTAGGATTAACAGGAAAAAGCTAAAAATTTCAGAATTGCACCGTGCAATGTGGAGATATTACTGTTTGTGCATTTACAATATTCATTGATTTTTGCCATTGAAAAACATGTTTTTCATATACCAGAAATGTTTGAAGCTACTGACTGAATGAAAGGAGCTGGCATCTCACTCTCTTTGAATCTTCTTTATCATGCTAGGATTAGCAGGAAAAAGCAAAAAATTTCAGAATTGCACCTTGCAATGTGGAGATATTACTGTTTGTGCATTTACAATATTCATTGATTTTTGCCATTGAAAAACATGTTTTTCATATACCAGAAATGTTTGAAGCTACTGACTGAATGAAAGGAGCTGGCATCTCACTCTCTTTGAATCTTCTTTATCATGCTAGGATTAGCAGGAAAAAGCTAAAAATTTCAGAATTGCACCGTGCAATGTGGAGATATTACTGTTTGTGCATTTACAATATTCATTGATTTTTGCCATTGAAAAACATGTTTTTCATATACCAGAAATGTTTGAAGCTACTGACTGAATGAAAGGAGCTGGCATCTCACTCTCTTTGAATCTTCTTTATCATGCTAGGATTAACAGGAAAAAGCAAAAAATTTCAGAATTGCACCTTGCAATGTGGAGATATTACTGTTTGTGCATTTACAATATTCATTGATTTTTGCCATTGAAAAACATGTTTTTCATATACCAGAAATGTTTGAAGCTACTGACTGAATGAAAGGAGCTGGCATCTCACTCTCTTTGAATCTTCTTTATCATGCTAGGATTAGCAGGAAAAAGCAAAAAATTTCAGAATTGCACCTTGCAATGTGGAGATATTACTGTTTGTGCATTTACAATATTCATTGATTTTTGCCATTGAAAAACATGTTTTTCATATACCAGAAATGTTTGAAGCTACTGACTGAATGAAAGGAGCTGGCATCTCACTCTCTTTGAATCTTCTTTATCATGCTAGGATTAACAGGAAAAAGCAAAAAATTTCAGAATTGCACCTTGCAATGTGGAGATATTACTGTTTGTGCATTTACAATATTCATTGATTTTTGCCATTGAAAAACATGTTTTTCATATACCAGAAATGTTTGAAGCTACTGACTGAATGAAAGGAGCTGGCATCTCACTCTCTTTGAATCTTCGTTATCATGCTAGGATTAACAGGAAAAAGCTAAAAATTTCAGAATTGCACCGTGCAATGTGGAGATATTACTGTTTGTGCATTTACAATATTCATTGATTTTTGCCATTGAAAAACGTTTTTCATATACCAGAAATGTTTGAAGCTACTGACTGAATGAAAGGAGCTGGCATCTCACTCTCTTTGAATCTTCTTTATCATGCTAGGATTAGCAGGAAAAAGCAAAAAATTTCACAATTGCACCTTGCAATGCGGAGATATTACTGTTTGTGCATTTACAATATTCATTGATTTTTGCCATTGAAAAACATGTTTTTCATATACCAGAAATGTTTGAAGCTACTGACTGAATGAAAGGAGCTGGCATCTCACTCTCTTTGAATCTTCTTTATCATGCTAGGATTAGCAGGAAAAAGCAAAAAATTTCACAATTGCACCTTGCAATGCGGAGATATTACTGTTTGTGCATTTACAATATTCATTGATTTTTGCCATTGAAAAACATGTTTTTCATATACCAGAAATGTTTGAAGCTACTGACTGAATGAAAGGAGCTGGCATCTCACTCTCTTTGAATCTTCTTTATCATGCTAGGATTAACAGGAAAAAGCAAAAAATTTCAGAATTGCACCTTGCAATGTGGAGATATTACTGTTTGTGCATTTACAATATTCATTGATTTTTGCCATTGAAAAACGTTTTTCATATACCAGAAATGTTTGAAGCTACTGACTGAATGAAAGGAGCTGGCATCTCACTCTCTTTGAATCTTCTTTATCATGCTAGGATTAACAGGAAAAAGCTAAAAATTTCAGAATTGCACCGTGCAATGTGGAGATATTACTGTTTGTGCATTTACAATATTCATTGATTTTTGCCATTGAAAAACATGTTTTTCATATACCAGAAATGTTTGAAGCTACTGACTGAATGAAAGGAGCTGGCATCTCACTCTCTTTGAATCTTCTTTATCATGCTAGGATTAACAGGAAAAAGCAAAAAATTTCAGAATTGCACCTTGCAATGTGGAGATATTACTGTTTGTGCATTTACAATATTCATTGATTTTTGCCATTGAAAAACATGTTTTTCATATACCAGAAATGTTTGAAGCTACTGACTGAATGAAAGGAGCTGGCATCTCACTCTCTTTGAATCTTCTTTATCATGCTAGGATTAACAGGAAAAAGGTAAAAATTTCAGAATTGCACCGTGCAATGTGGAGATATTACTGTTTGTGCATTTACAATATTCATTGATTTTTGCCATTGAAAAACATGTTTTTCATATACCAGAAATGTTTGAAGCTACTGACTGAATGAAAGGAGCTGGCATCTCACTCTCTTTGAATCTTCTTTATCATGCTAGGATTAACAGGAAAAAGCTAAAAATTTCAGAATTGCACCGTGCAATGTGGAGATATTACTGTTTGTGCATTTACAATATTCATTGATTTTTGCCATTGAAAAACATGTTTTTCATATACCAGAAATGTTTGAAGCTACTGACTGAATGAAAGGAGCTGGCATCTCACTCTCTTTGAATCTTCTTTATCATGCTAGGATTAGCAGGAAAAAGCAAAAAATTTCAGAATTGCACCTTGCAATGTGGAGATATTACTGTTTGTGCATTTACAATATTCATTGATTTTTGCCATTGAAAAACATGTTTTTCATATACCAGAAATGTTTGAAGCTACTGACTGAATGAAAGGAGCTGGCATCTCACTCTCTTTGAATCTTCTTTATCATGCTAGGATTAGCAGGAAAAAGCTAAAAATTTCAGAATTGCACCGTGCAATGTGGAGATATTACTGTTTGTGCATTTACAATATTCATTGATTTTTGCCATTGAAAAACATGTTTTTCATATACCAGAAATGTTTGAAGCTACTGACTGAATGAAAGGAGCTGGCATCTCACTCTCTTTGAATCTTCTTTATCATGCTAGGATTAACAGGAAAAAGCTAAAAATTTCAGAATTGCACCGTGCAATGTGGAGATATTACTGTTTGTGCATTTACAATATTCATTGATTTTTGCCATTGAAAAACATGTTTTTCATATACCAGAAATGTTTGAAGCTACTGACTGTATGAAAGGAGCTGGCATCTCACTCTCTTTGAATCTTCTTTATCATGCTAGGATTAGCAGGAAAAAGCAAAAAATTTCAGAATTGCACCTTGCAATGTGGAGATATTACTGTTTGTGCATTTACAATATTCATTGATTTTTGCCATTGAAAAACGTTTTTCATATACCAGAAATGTTTGAAGCTACTGACTGAATGAAAGGAGCTGGCATCTCACTCTCTTTGAATCTTCTTTATCATGCTAGGATTAACAGGAAAAAGCTAAAAATTTCAGAATTGCACCGTGCAATGTGGAGATATTACTGTTTGTGCATTTACAATATTCATTGATTTTTGCCATTGAAAAACGTTTTTCATATACCAAAAATGTTTGAAGCTACTGACTGAATGAAAGGAGCTGGCATCTCACTCTCTTTGAATCTTCTTTATCATGCTAGGATTAACAGGAAAAAGCTAAAAATTTCAGAATTGCACTGTGCAATGTGGAGATATTACTGTTTGTGCATTTACAATATTCATTGATTTTTGCCATTGAAAAACATGTTTTTCATATACCAGAAATGTTTGAAGCTACTGACTGAATGAAAGGAGCTGGCATCTCACTCTCTTTGAATCTTCTTTATCATGCTAGGATTAGCAGGAAAAAGCAAAAAATTTCAGAATTGCACCTTGCAATGTGGAGATATTACTGTTTGTGCATTTACAATATTCATTGATTTTTGCCATTGAAAAACATGTTTTTCATATACCAGAAATGTTTGAAGCTACTGACTGAATGAAAGGAGCTGGCATCTCACTCTCTTTGAATCTTCTTTATCATGCTAGGATTAACAGGAAAAAGCTAAAAATTTCAGAATTGCACCGTGCAATGTGGAGATATTACTGTTTGTGCATTTACAATATTCATTGATTTTTGCCATTGAAAAACGTTTTTCATATACCAGAAATGTTTGAAGCTACTGACTGAATGAAAGGAGCTGGCATCTCACTCTCTTTGAATCTTCTTTATCATGCTAGGATTAACAGGAAAAAGCTAAAAATTTCAGAATTGCACCGTGCAATGTGGAGATATTACTGTTTGTGCATTTACAATATTCATTGATTTTTGCCATTGAAAAACATGTTTTTCATATACCAGAAATGTTTGAAGCTACTGACTGAATGAAAGGAGCTGGCATCTCACTCTCTTTGAATCTTCTTTATCATGCTAGGATTAGCAGGAAAAAGCAAAAAATTTCAGAATTGCACCTTGCAATGTGGAGATATTACTGTTTGTGCATTTACAATATTCATTGATTTTTGCCATTGAAAAACATGTTTTTCATATACCAGAAATGTTTGAAGCTACTGACTGAATGAAAGGAGCTGGCATCTCACTCTCTTTGAATCTTCTTTATCATGCTAGGATTAACAGGAAAAAGCTAAAAATTTCAGAATTGCACCGTGCAATGTGGAGATATTACTGTTTGTGCATTTACAATATTCATTGATTTTTGCCATTGAAAAACGTTTTTCATATACCAGAAATGTTTGAAGCTACTGACTGAATGAAAGGAGCTGGCATCTCACTCTCTTTGAATCTTCTTTATCATGCTAGGATTAGCAGGAAAAAGCAAAAAATTTCAGAATTGCACCTTGCAATGTGGAGATATTACTGTTTGTGCATTTACAATATTCATTGATTTTTGCCATTGAAAAACATGTTTTTCATATACCAGAAATGTTTGAAGCTACTGACTGAATGAAAGGAGCTGGCATCTCACTCTCTTTGAATCTTCTTTATCATGCTAGGATTAACAGGAAAAAGCAAAAAATTTCAGAATTGCACCTTGCAATGTGGAGATATTACTGTTTGTGCATTTACAATATTCATTGATTTTTGCCATTGAAAAACATGTTTTTCATATACCAGAAATGTTTGAAGCTACTGACTGAATGAAAGGAGCTGGCATCTCACTCTCTTTGAATCTTCTTTATCATGCTAGGATTAGCAGGAAAAAGCAAAAAATTTCAGAATTGCACCTTGCAATGTGGAGATATTACTGTTTGTGCATTTACAATATTCATTGATTTTTGCCATTGAAAAACATGTTTTTCATATACCAGAAATGTTTGAAGCTACTGACTGAATGAAAGGAGCTGGCATCTCACTCTCTTTGAATCTTCTTTATCATGCTAGGATTAACAGGAAAAAGCAAAAAATTTCAGAATTGCACCTTGCAATGTGGAGATATTACTGTTTGTGCATTTACAATATTCATTGATTTTTGCCATTGAAAAACATGTTTTTCATATACCAGAAATGTTTGAAGCTACTGACTGAATGAAAGGAGCTGGCATCTCACTCTCTTTGAATCTTCGTTATCATGCTAGGATTAACAGGAAAAAGCTAAAAATTTCAGAATTGCACCGTGCAATGTGGAGATATTACTGTTTGTGCATTTACAATATTCATTGATTTTTGCCATTGAAAAACGTTTTTCATATACCAGAAATGTTTGAAGCTACTGACTGAATGAAAGGAGCTGGCATCTCACTCTCTTTGAATCTTCTTTATCATGCTAGGATTAGCAGGAAAAAGCAAAAAATTTCACAATTGCACCTTGCAATGCGGAGATATTACTGTTTGTGCATTTACAATATTCATTGATTTTTGCCATTGAAAAACATGTTTTTCATATACCAGAAATGTTTGAAGCTACTGACTGAATGAAAGGAGCTGGCATCTCACTCTCTTTGAATCTTCTTTATCATGCTAGGATTAACAGGAAAAAGCAAAAAATTTCAGAATTGCACCTTGCAATGTGGAGATATTACTGTTTGTGCATTTACAATATTCATTGATTTTTGCCATTGAAAAACGTTTTTCATATACCAGAAATGTTTGAAGCTACTGACTGAATGAAAGGAGCTGGCATCTCACTCTCTTTGAATCTTCTTTATCATGCTAGGATTAACAGGAAAAAGCTAAAAATTTCAGAATTGCACCGTGCAATGTGGAGATATTACTGTTTGTGCATTTACAATATTCATTGATTTTTGCCATTGAAAAACATGTTTTTCATATACCAGAAATGTTTGAAGCTACTGACTGAATGAAAGGAGCTGGCATCTCACTCTCTTTGAATCTTCTTTATCATGCTAGGATTAGCAGGAAAAAGCAAAAAATTTCAGAATTGCACCTTGCAATGTGGAGATATTACTGTTTGTGCATTTACAATATTCATTGATTTTTGCCATTGAAAAACGTTTTTCATATACCAGAAATGTTTGAAGCTACTGACTGAATGAAAGGAGCTGGCATCTCACTCTCTTTGAATCTTCTTTATCATGCTAGGATTAGCAGGAAAAAGCAAAAAATTTCAGAATTGCACCTTGCAATGTGGAGATATTACTGTTTGTGCATTTACAATATTCATTGATTTTTGCCATTGAAAAACATGTTTTTCATATACCAGAAATGTTTGAAGCTACTGACTGAATGAAAGGAGCTGGCATCTCACTCTCTTTGAATCTTCTTTATCATGCTAGGATTAACAGGAAAAAGCAAAAAATTTCAGAATTGCACCTTGCAATGTGGAGATATTACTGTTTGTGCATTTACAATATTCATTGATTTTTGCCATTGAAAAACATGTTTTTCATATACCAGAAATGTTTGAAGCTACTGACTGAATGAAAGGAGCTGGCATCTCACTCTCTTTGAATCTTCTTTATCATGCTAGGATTAACAGGAAAAAGCTAAAAATTTCAGAATTGCACCGTGCAATGTGGAGATATTACTTTTTGTGCATTTACAATATTCATTGATTTTTGCCATTGAAAAACATGTTTTTCATATACCAGAAATGTTTGAAGCTACTGACTGAATGAAAGGAGCTGGCATCTCACTCTCTTTGAATCTTCTTTATCATGCTAGGATTAACAGGAAAAAGCAAAAAATTTCAGAATTGCACCTTGCAATGTGGAGATATTACTGTTTGTGCATTTACAATATTCATTGATTTTTGCCATTGAAAAACATGTTTTTCATATACCAGAAATGTTTGAAGCTACTGACTGAATGAAAGGAGCTGGCATCTCACTCTCTTTGAATCTTCTTTATCATGCTAGGATTAGCAGGAAAAAGCAAAAAATTTCAGAATTGCACCTTGCAATGTGGAGATATTACTGTTTGTGCATTTACAATATTCATTGATTTTTGCCATTGAAAAACATGTTTTTCATATACCAGAAATGTTTGAAGCTACTGACTGAATGAAAGGAGCTGGCATCTCACTCTCTTTGAATCTTCTTTATCATGCTAGGATTAGCAGGAAAAAGCAAAAAATTTCAGAATTGCACCTTGCAATGTGGAGATATTACTGTTTGTGCATTTACAATATTCATTGATTTTTGCCATTGAAAAACATGTTTTTCATATACCAGAAATGTTTGAAGCTACTGACTGAATGAAAGGAGCTGGCATCTCACTCTCTTTGAATCTTCTTTATCATGCTAGGATTAGCAGGAAAAAGCAAAAAATTTCAGAATTGCACCTTGCAATGCGGAGATATTACTGTTTGTGCATTTACAATATTCATTGATTTTGCCATTGAAAAACATGTTTTTCATATACCAGAAATGTTTGAAGCTACTGACTGAATGAAAGGAGCTGGCATCTCACTCTCTTTGAATCTTCTTTATCATGCTAGGATTAACAGGAAAAAGCAAAAAATTTCAGAATTGCACCTTGCAATGTGGAGATATTACTGTTTGTGCATTTACAATATTCATTGATTTTTGCCATTGAAAAACGTTTTTCATATACCAGAAATGTTTGAAGCTACTGACTGAATGAAAGGAGCTGGCATCTCACTCTGAATCTTCTTTATCATGCTAGGATTAACAGGAAAAAGCTAAAAATTTCAGAATTGCACCGTGCAATGTGGAGATATTACTGTTTGTGCATTTACAATATTCATTGATTTTTGCCATTGAAAAACATGTTTTTCATATACCAGAAATGTTTGAAGCTACTGACTGAATGAAAGGAGCTGGCATCTCACTCTCTTTGAATCTTCTTTATCATGCTAGGATTAGCAGGAAAAAGCAAAAAATTTCAGAATTGCACCTTGCAATGTGGAGATATTACTGTTTGTGCATTTACAATATTCATTGATTTTTGCCATTGAAAAACGTTTTTCATATACCAGAAATGTTTGAAGCTACTGACTGAATGAAAGGAGCTGGCATCTCACTCTCTTTGAATCTTCTTTATCATGCTAGGATTAGCAGGAAAAAGCAAAAAATTTCAGAATTGCACCTTGCAATGCGGAGATATTACTGTTTGTGCATTTACAATATTCATTGATTTTTGCCATTGAAAAACATGTTTTTCATATACCAGAAATGTTTGAAGCTACTGACTGAATGAAAGGAGCTGGCATCTCACTCTCTTTGAATCTTCTTTATCATGCTAGGATTAACAGGAAAAAGCAAAAAATTTCAGAATTGCACCTTGCAATGTGGAGATATTACTGTTTGTGCATTTACAATGTTCATTGATTTTTGCCATTGAAAAACGTTTTTCATATACCAGAAATGTTTGAAGCTACTGACTGAATGAAAGGAGCTGGCATCTCACTCTCTTTGAATCTTCTTTATCATGCTAGGATTAACAGGAAAAAGCTAAAAATTTCAGAATTGCACCGTGCAATGTGGAGATATTACTGTTTGTGCATTTACAATATTCATTGATTTTTGCCATTGAAAAACATGTTTTTCATATACCAGAAATGTTTGAAGCTACTGACTGAATGAAAGGAGCTGGCATCTCACTCTCTTTGAATCTTCTTTATCATGCTAGGATTAGCAGGAAAAAGCAAAAAATTTCAGAATTGCACCTTGCAATGTGGAGATATTACTGTTTGTGCATTTACAATATTCATTGATTTTTGCCATTGAAAAACGTTTTTCATATACCAGAAATGTTTGAAGCTACTGACTGAATGAAAGGAGCTGGCATCTCACTCTCTTTGAATCGTCTTTATCATGCTAGGATTAGCAGGAAAAAGCAAAAAATTTCAGAATTGCACCTTGCAATGTGGAGATATTACTGTTTGTGCATTTACAATATTCATTGATTTTTGCCATTGAAAAACATGTTTTTCATATACCAGAAATGTTTGAAGCTACTGACTGAATGAAAGGAGCTGGCATCTCACTCTCTTTGAATCTTCTTTATCATGCTAGGATTAACAGGAAAAAGCAAAAAATTTCAGAATTGCACCTTGCAATGTGGAGATATTACTGTTTGTGCATTTACAATATTCATTGATTTTTGCCATTGAAAAACATGTTTTTCATATACCAGAAATGTTTGAAGCTACTGACTGAATGAAAGGAGCTGGCATCTCACTCTCTTTGAATCTTCTTTATCATGCTAGGATTAACAGGAAAAAGCTAAAAATTTCAGAATTGCACCGTGCAATGTGGAGATATTACTGTTTGTGCATTTACAATATTCATTGATTTTTGCCATTGAAAAACATGTTTTTCATATACCAGAAATGTTTGAAGCTACTGACTGAATGAAAGGAGCTGGCATCTCACTCTCTTTGAATCTTCTTTATCATGCTAGGATTAGCAGGAAAAAGCAAAAAATTTCAGAATTGCACCTTGCAATGCGGAGATATTACTGTTTGTGCATTTACAATATTCATTGATTTTTGCCATTGAAAAACATGTTTTTCATATACCAGAAATGTTTGAAGCTACTGACTGAATGAAAGGAGCTGGCATCTCACTCTCTTTGAATCTTCTTTATCATGCTAGGATTAACAGGAAAAAGCAAAAAATTTCAGAATTGCACCTTGCAATGTGGAGATATTACTGTTTGTGCATTTACAATGTTCATTGATTTTTGCCATTGAAAAACGTTTTTCATATACCAGAAATGTTTGAAGCTACTGACTGAATGAAAGGAGCTGGCATCTCACTCTCTTTGAATCTTCTTTATCATGCTAGGATTAACAGGAAAAAGCTAAAAATTTCAGAATTGCACCGTGCAATGTGGAGATATTACTGTTTGTGCATTTACAATATTCATTGATTTTTGCCATTGAAAAACATGTTTTTCATATACCAGAAATGTTTGAAGCTACTGACTGAATGAAAGGAGCTGGCATCTCACTCTCTTTGAATCTTCTTTATCATGCTAGGATTAGCAGGAAAAAGCAAAAAATTTCAGAATTGCACCTTGCAATGTGGAGATATTACTGTTTGTGCATTTACAATATTCATTGATTTTTGCCATTGAAAAACGTTTTTCATATACCAGAAATGTTTGAAGCTACTGACTGAATGAAAGGAGCTGGCATCTCACTCTCTTTGAATCGTCTTTATCATGCTAGGATTAGCAGGAAAAAGCAAAAAATTTCAGAATTGCACCTTGCAATGTGGAGATATTACTGTTTGTGCATTTACAATATTCATTGATTTTTGCCATTGAAAAACATGTTTTTCATATACCAGAAATGTTTGAAGCTACTGACTGAATGAAAGGAGCTGGCATCTCACTCTCTTTGAATCTTCTTTATCATGCTAGGATTAACAGGAAAAAGCAAAAAATTTCAGAATTGCACCTTGCAATGTGGAGATATTACTGTTTGTGCATTTACAATATTCATTGATTTTTGCCATTGAAAAACATGTTTTTCATATACCAGAAATGTTTGAAGCTACTGACTGAATGAAAGGAGCTGGCATCTCACTCTCTTTGAATCTTCTTTATCATGCTAGGATTAACAGGAAAAAGCTAAAAATTTCAGAATTGCACCGTGCAATGTGGAGATATTACTGTTTGTGCATTTACAATATTCATTGATTTTTGCCATTGAAAAACATGTTTTTCATATACCAGAAATGTTTGAAGCTACTGACTGAATGAAAGGAGCTGGCATCTCACTCTCTTTGAATCTTCTTTATCATGCTAGGATTAGCAGGAAAAAGCAAAAAATTTCAGAATTGCACCTTGCAATGTGGAGATATTACTGTTTGTGCATTTACAATATTCATTGATTTTTGCCATTGAAAAACATGTTTTTCATATACCAGAAATGTTTGAAGCTACTGACTGAATGAAAGGAGCTGGCATCTCACTCTCTTTGAATCTTCTTTATCATGCTAGGATTAACAGGAAAAAGCTAAAAATTTCAGAATTGCACCGTGCAATGTGGAGATATTACTGTTTGTGCATTTACAATATTCATTGATTTTTGCCATTGAAAAACATGTTTTTCATATACCAGAAATGTTTGAAGCTACTGACTGAATGAAAGGAGCTGGCATCTCACTCTCTTTGAATCTTCTTTATCATGCTAGGATTAGCAGGAAAAAGCAAAAAATTTCAGAATTGCACCTTGCAATGCGGAGATATTACTGTTTGTGCATTTACAATATTCATTGATTTTTGCCATTGAAAAACATGTTTTTCATATACCAGAAATGTTTGAAGCTACTGACTGAATGAAAGGAGCTGGCATCTCACTCTCTTTGAATCTTCTTTATCATGCTATGATTAACAGGAAAAAGCAAAAAATTTCAGAATTGCACCTTGCAATGTGGAGATATTACTGTTTGTGCATTTACAATATTCATTGATTTTTGCCATTGAAAAACGTTTTTCATATACCAGAAATGTTTGAAGCTACTGACTGAATGAAAGGAGCTGGCATCTCACTCTCTTTGAATCTTCTTTATCATGCTAGGATTAACAGGAAAAAGCTAAAAATTTCAGAATTGCACCGTGCAATGTGGAGATATTACTGTTTGTGCATTTACAATATTCATTGATTTTTGCCATTGAAAAACATGTTTTTCATATACCAGAAATGTTTGAAGCTACTGACTGAATGAAAGGAGCTGGCATCTCACTCTCTTTGAATCTTCTTTATCATGCTAGGATTAGCAGGAAAAAGCAAAAAATTTCAGAATTGCACCTTGCAATGTGGAGATATTACTGTTTGTGCATTTACAATATTCATTGATTTTTGCCATTGAAAAACGTTTTTCATATACCAGAAATGTTTGAAGCTACTGACTGAATGAAAGGAGCTGGCATCTCACTCTCTTTGAATCTTCTTTATCATGCTAGGATTAGCAGGAAAAAGCAAAAAATTTCAGAATTGCACCTTGCAATGTGGAGATATTACTGTTTGTGCATTTACAATATTCATTGATTTTTGCCATTGAAAAACATGTTTTTCATATACCAGAAATGTTTGAAGCTACTGACTGAATGAAAGGAGCTGGCATCTCACTCTCTTTGAATCTTCTTTATCATGCTAGGATTAACAGGAAAAAGCAAAAAATTTCAGAATTGCACCTTGCAATGTGGAGATATTACTGTTTGTGCATTTACAATATTCATTGATTTTTGCCATTGAAAAACGTTTTTCATATACCAGAAATGTTTGAAGCTACTGACTGAATGAAAGGAGCTGGCATCTCTCTCTTTGAATCTTCTTTATCATGCTAGGATTAACAGGAAAAAGGTAAAAATTTCAGAATTGCACCGTGCAATGTGGAGATATTACTGTTTGTGCATTTACAATATTCATTGATTTTTGCCATTGAAAAACATGTTTTTCATATACCAGAAATGTTTGAAGCTACTGACTGAATGAAAGGAGCTGGCATCTCACTCTCTTTGAATCTTCTTTATCATGCTAGGATTAACAGGAAAAAGCTAAAAATTTCAGAATTGCACCGTGCAATGTGGAGATATTACTGTTTGTGCATTTACAATATTCATTGATTTTTGCCATTGGAAAACATGTTTTTCATATACCAGAAATGTTTGAAGCTACTGACTGAATGAAAGGAGCTGGCATCTCACTCTCTTTGAATCTTCTTTATCATGCTAGGATTAGCAGGAAAAAGCAAAAAATTTCAGAATTGCACCTTGCAATGTGGAGATATTACTGTTTGTGCATTTACAATATTCATTGATTTTTGCCATTGAAAAACATGTTTTTCATATACCAGAAATGTTTGAAGCTACTGACTGTATGAAAGGAGCTGGCATCTCACTCTCTTTGAATCTTCTTTATCATGCTAGGATTAGCAGGAAAAAGCAAAAAATTTCAGAATTGCACCTTGCAATGTGGAGATATTACTGTTTGTGCATTTACAATATTCATTGATTTTTGCCATTGAAAAACATGTTTTTCATATACCAGAAATGTTTGAAGCTACTGACTGAATGAAAGGAGCTGGCATCTCACTCTCTTTGAATCTTCTTTATCATGCTAGGATTAACAGGAAAAAGCTAAAAATTTCAGAATTGCACCGTGCAATGTGGAGATATTACTGTTTGTGCATTTACAATATTCATTGATTTTTGCCATTGAAAAACGTTTTTCATATACCAGAAATGTTTGAAGCTACTGACTGAATGAAAGGAGCTGGCATCTCACTCTCTTTGAATCTTCTTTATCATGCTAGGATTAACAGGAAAAAGCTAAAAATTTCAGAATTGCACCGTGCAATGTGGAGATATTACTGTTTGTGCATTTACAATATTCATTGATTTTTGCCATTGAAAAACATGTTTTTCATATACCAGAAATGTTTGAAGCTACTGACTGAATGAAAGGAGCTGGCATCTCACTCTCTTTGAATCTTCTTTATCATGCTAGGATTAGCAGGAAAAAGCAAAAAATTTCAGAATTGCACCTTGCAATGTGGAGATATTACTGTTTGTGCATTTACAATATTCATTGATTTTTGCCATTGAAAAACATGTTTTTCATATACCAGAAATGTTTGAAGCTACTGACTGTATGAAAGGAGCTGGCATCTCACTCTCTTTGAATCTTCTTTATCATGCTAGGATTAGCAGGAAAAAGCAAAAAATTTCAGAATTGCACCTTGCAATGTGGAGATATTACTGTTTGTGCATTTACAATATTCATTGATTTTTGCCATTGAAAAACATGTTTTTCATATACCAGAAATGTTTGAAGCTACTGACTGAATGAAAGGAGCTGGCATCTCACTCTCTTTGAATCTTCTTTATCATGCTAGGATTAACAGGAAAAAGCTAAAAATTTCAGAATTGCACCGTGCAATGTGGAGATATTACTGTTTGTGCATTTACAATATTCATTGATTTTTGCCATTGAAAAACGTTTTTCATATACCAGAAATGTTTGAAGCTACTGACTGAATGAAAGGAGCTGGCATCTCACTCTCTTTGAATCTTCTTTATCATGCTAGGATTAACAGGAAAAAGCTAAAAATTTCAGAATTGCACCGTGCAATGTGGAGATATTACTGTTTGTGCATTTACAATATTCATTGATTTTTGCCATTGAAAAACATGTTTTTCATATACCAGAAATGTTTGAAGCTACTGACTGAATGAAAGGAGCTGGCATCTCACTCTCTTTGAATCTTCTTTATCATGCTAGGATTAGCAGGAAAAAGCAAAAAATTTCAGAATTGCACCTTGCAATGTGGAGATATTACTGTTTGTGCATTTACAATATTCATTGATTTTTGCCATTGAAAAACATGTTTTTCATATACCAGAAATGTTTGAAGCTACTGACTGAATGAAAGGAGCTGGCATCTCACTCTCTTTGAATCTTCTTTATCATGCTAGGATTAGCAGGAAAAAGCAAAAAATTTCAGAATTGCACCTTGCAATGTGGAGATATTACTGTTTGTGCATTTACAATATTCATTGATTTTTGCCATTGAAAAACATGTTTTTCATATACCAGAAATGTTTGAAGCTACTGACTGAATGAAAGGAGCTGGCATCTCACTCTCTTTGAATCTTCTTTATCATGCTAGGATTAACAGGAAAAAGCAAAAAATTTCAGAATTGCACCTTGCAATGTGGAGATATTACTGTTTGTGCATTTACAATATTCATTGATTTTTGCCATTGAAAAACATGTTTTTCATATACCAGAAATGTTTGAAGCTACTGACTGAATGAAAGGAGCTGGCATCTCACTCTCTTTGAATCTTCTTTATCATGCTAGGATTAACAGGAAAAAGGTAAAAATTTCAGAATTGCACCGTGCAATGTGGAGATATTACTGTTTGTGCATTTACAATATTCATTGATTTTTGCCATTGAAAAACATGTTTTTCATATACCAGAAATGTTTGAAGCTACTGACTGAATGAAAGGAGCTGGCATCTCACTCTCTTTGAATCTTCTTTATCATGCTAGGATTAACAGGAAAAAGCTAAAAATTTCAGAATTGCACCGTGCAATGTGGAGATATTACTGTTTGTGCATTTACAATATTCATTGATTTTTGCCATTGAAAAACATGTTTTTCATATACCAGAAATGTTTGAAGCTACTGACTGAATGAAAGGAGCTGGCATCTCACTCTCTTTGAATCTTCTTTATCATGCTAGGATTAGCAGGAAAAAGCAAAAAATTTCAGAATTGCACCTTGCAATGTGGAGATATTACTGTTTGTGCATTTACAATATTCATTGATTTTTGCCATTGAAAAACATGTTTTTCATATACCAGAAATGTTTGAAGCTACTGACTGAATGAAAGGAGCTGGCATCTCACTCTCTTTGAATCTTCTTTATCATGCTAGGATTAGCAGGAAAAAGCTAAAAATTTCAGAATTGCACCGTGCAATGTGGAGATATTACTGTTTGTGCATTTACAATATTCATTGATTTTTGCCATTGAAAAACATGTTTTTCATATACCAGAAATGTTTGAAGCTACTGACTGAATGAAAGGAGCTGGCATCTCACTCTCTTTGAATCTTCTTTATCATGCTAGGATTAACAGGAAAAAGCTAAAAATTTCAGAATTGCACCGTGCAATGTGGAGATATTACTGTTTGTGCATTTACAATATTCATTGATTTTTGCCATTGAAAAACATGTTTTTCATATACCAGAAATGTTTGAAGCTACTGACTGTATGAAAGGAGCTGGCATCTCACTCTCTTTGAATCTTCTTTATCATGCTAGGATTAGCAGGAAAAAGCAAAAAATTTCAGAATTGCACCTTGCAATGTGGAGATATTACTGTTTGTGCATTTACAATATTCATTGATTTTTGCCATTGAAAAACGTTTTTCATATACCAGAAATGTTTGAAGCTACTGACTGAATGAAAGGAGCTGGCATCTCACTCTCTTTGAATCTTCTTTATCATGCTAGGATTAACAGGAAAAAGCTAAAAATTTCAGAATTGCACCGTGCAATGTGGAGATATTACTGTTTGTGCATTTACAATATTCATTGATTTTTGCCATTGAAAAACGTTTTTCATATACCAAAAATGTTTGAAGCTACTGACTGAATGAAAGGAGCTGGCATCTCACTCTCTTTGAATCTTCTTTATCATGCTAGGATTAACAGGAAAAAGCTAAAAATTTCAGAATTGCACTGTGCAATGTGGAGATATTACTGTTTGTGCATTTACAATATTCATTGATTTTTGCCATTGAAAAACATGTTTTTCATATACCAGAAATGTTTGAAGCTACTGACTGAATGAAAGGAGCTGGCATCTCACTCTCTTTGAATCTTCTTTATCATGCTAGGATTAGCAGGAAAAAGCAAAAAATTTCAGAATTGCACCTTGCAATGTGGAGATATTACTGTTTGTGCATTTACAATATTCATTGATTTTTGCCATTGAAAAACATGTTTTTCATATACCAGAAATGTTTGAAGCTACTGACTGAATGAAAGGAGCTGGCATCTCACTCTCTTTGAATCTTCTTTATCATGCTAGGATTAACAGGAAAAAGCTAAAAATTTCAGAATTGCACCGTGCAATGTGGAGATATTACTGTTTGTGCATTTACAATATTCATTGATTTTTGCCATTGAAAAACGTTTTTCATATACCAGAAATGTTTGAAGCTACTGACTGAATGAAAGGAGCTGGCATCTCACTCTCTTTGAATCTTCTTTATCATGCTAGGATTAACAGGAAAAAGCTAAAAATTTCAGAATTGCACCGTGCAATGTGGAGATATTACTGTTTGTGCATTTACAATATTCATTGATTTTTGCCATTGAAAAACATGTTTTTCATATACCAGAAATGTTTGAAGCTACTGACTGAATGAAAGGAGCTGGCATCTCACTCTCTTTGAATCTTCTTTATCATGCTAGGATTAGCAGGAAAAAGCAAAAAATTTCAGAATTGCACCTTGCAATGTGGAGATATTACTGTTTGTGCATTTACAATATTCATTGATTTTTGCCATTGAAAAACATGTTTTTCATATACCAGAAATGTTTGAAGCTACTGACTGAATGAAAGGAGCTGGCATCTCACTCTCTTTGAATCTTCTTTATCATGCTAGGATTAACAGGAAAAAGCTAAAAATTTCAGAATTGCACCGTGCAATGTGGAGATATTACTGTTTGTGCATTTACAATATTCATTGATTTTTGCCATTGAAAAACGTTTTTCATATACCAGAAATGTTTGAAGCTACTGACTGAATGAAAGGAGCTGGCATCTCACTCTCTTTGAATCTTCTTTATCATGCTAGGATTAGCAGGAAAAAGCAAAAAATTTCAGAATTGCACCTTGCAATGTGGAGATATTACTGTTTGTGCATTTACAATATTCATTGATTTTTGCCATTGAAAAACATGTTTTTCATATACCAGAAATGTTTGAAGCTACTGACTGAATGAAAGGAGCTGGCATCTCACTCTCTTTGAATCTTCTTTATCATGCTAGGATTAACAGGAAAAAGCAAAAAATTTCAGAATTGCACCTTGCAATGTGGAGATATTACTGTTTGTGCATTTACAATATTCATTGATTTTTGCCATTGAAAAACATGTTTTTCATATACCAGAAATGTTTGAAGCTACTGACTGAATGAAAGGAGCTGGCATCTCACTCTCTTTGAATCTTCTTTATCATGCTAGGATTAGCAGGAAAAAGCAAAAAATTTCAGAATTGCACCTTGCAATGTGGAGATATTACTGTTTGTGCATTTACAATATTCATTGATTTTTGCCATTGAAAAACATGTTTTTCATATACCAGAAATGTTTGAAGCTACTGACTGAATGAAAGGAGCTGGCATCTCACTCTCTTTGAATCTTCTTTATCATGCTAGGATTAACAGGAAAAAGCAAAAAATTTCAGAATTGCACCTTGCAATGTGGAGATATTACTGTTTGTGCATTTACAATATTCATTGATTTTTGCCATTGAAAAACATGTTTTTCATATACCAGAAATGTTTGAAGCTACTGACTGAATGAAAGGAGCTGGCATCTCACTCTCTTTGAATCTTCGTTATCATGCTAGGATTAACAGGAAAAAGCTAAAAATTTCAGAATTGCACCGTGCAATGTGGAGATATTACTGTTTGTGCATTTACAATATTCATTGATTTTTGCCATTGAAAAACGTTTTTCATATACCAGAAATGTTTGAAGCTACTGACTGAATGAAAGGAGCTGGCATCTCACTCTCTTTGAATCTTCTTTATCATGCTAGGATTAGCAGGAAAAAGCAAAAAATTTCACAATTGCACCTTGCAATGCGGAGATATTACTGTTTGTGCATTTACAATATTCATTGATTTTTGCCATTGAAAAACATGTTTTTCATATACCAGAAATGTTTGAAGCTACTGACTGAATGAAAGGAGCTGGCATCTCACTCTCTTTGAATCTTCTTTATCATGCTAGGATTAACAGGAAAAAGCAAAAAATTTCAGAATTGCACCTTGCAATGTGGAGATATTACTGTTTGTGCATTTACAATATTCATTGATTTTTGCCATTGAAAAACGTTTTTCATATACCAGAAATGTTTGAAGCTACTGACTGAATGAAAGGAGCTGGCATCTCACTCTCTTTGAATCTTCTTTATCATGCTAGGATTAACAGGAAAAAGCTAAAAATTTCAGAATTGCACCGTGCAATGTGGAGATATTACTGTTTGTGCATTTACAATATTCATTGATTTTTGCCATTGAAAAACATGTTTTTCATATACCAGAAATGTTTGAAGCTACTGACTGAATGAAAGGAGCTGGCATCTCACTCTCTTTGAATCTTCTTTATCATGCTAGGATTAGCAGGAAAAAGCAAAAAATTTCAGAATTGCACCTTGCAATGTGGAGATATTACTGTTTGTGCATTTACAATATTCATTGATTTTTGCCATTGAAAAACGTTTTTCATATACCAGAAATGTTTGAAGCTACTGACTGAATGAAAGGAGCTGGCATCTCACTCTCTTTGAATCTTCTTTATCATGCTAGGATTAGCAGGAAAAAGCAAAAAATTTCAGAATTGCACCTTGCAATGTGGAGATATTACTGTTTGTGCATTTACAATATTCATTGATTTTTGCCATTGAAAAACATGTTTTTCATATACCAGAAATGTTTGAAGCTACTGACTGAATGAAAGGAGCTGGCATCTCACTCTCTTTGAATCTTCTTTATCATGCTAGGATTAACAGGAAAAAGCAAAAAATTTCAGAATTGCACCTTGCAATGTGGAGATATTACTGTTTGTGCATTTACAATATTCATTGATTTTTGCCATTGAAAAACATGTTTTTCATATACCAGAAATGTTTGAAGCTACTGACTGAATGAAAGGAGCTGGCATCTCACTCTCTTTGAATCTTCTTTATCATGCTAGGATTAACAGGAAAAAGCTAAAAATTTCAGAATTGCACCGTGCAATGTGGAGATATTACTGTTTGTGCATTTACAATATTCATTGATTTTTGCCATTGAAAAACATGTTTTTCATATACCAGAAATGTTTGAAGCTACTGACTGAATGAAAGGAGCTGGCATCTCACTCTCTTTGAATCTTCTTTATCATGCTAGGATTAACAGGAAAAAGCAAAAAATTTCAGAATTGCACCTTGCAATGTGGAGATATTACTGTTTGTGCATTTACAATATTCATTGATTTTTGCCATTGAAAAACATGTTTTTCATATACCAGAAATGTTTGAAGCTACTGACTGAATGAAAGGAGCTGGCATCTCACTCTCTTTGAATCTTCTTTATCATGCTAGGATTAGCAGGAAAAAGCAAAAAATTTCAGAATTGCACCTTGCAATGTGGAGATATTACTGTTTGTGCATTTACAATATTCATTGATTTTTGCCATTGAAAAACATGTTTTTCATATACCAGAAATGTTTGAAGCTACTGACTGAATGAAAGGAGCTGGCATCTCACTCTCTTTGAATCTTCTTTATCATGCTAGGATTAACAGGAAAAAGCAAAAAATTTCAGAATTGCACCTTGCAATGTGGAGATATTACTGTTTGTGCATTTACAATATTCATTGATTTTTGCCATTGAAAAACATGTTTTTCATATACCAGAAATGTTTGAAGCTACTGACTGAATGAAAGGAGCTGGCATCTCACTCTCTTTGAATCTTCTTTATCATGCTAGGATTAACAGGAAAAAGCTAAAAATTTCAGAATTGCACCGTGCAATGTGGAGATATTACTGTTTGTGCATTTACAATATTCATTGATTTTTGCCATTGAAAAACATGTTTTTCATATACCAGAAATGTTTGAAGCTACTGACTGAATGAAAGGAGCTGGCATCTCACTCTCTTTGAATCTTCTTTATCATGCTAGGATTAACAGGAAAAAGCAAAAAATTTCAGAATTGCACCTTGCAATGTGGAGATATTACTGTTTGTGCATTTACAATATTCATTGATTTTTGCCATTGAAAAACATGTTTTTCATATACCAGAAATGTTTGAAGCTACTGACTGAATGAAAGGAGCTGGCATCTCACTCTCTTTGAATCTTCTTTATCATGCTAGGATTAGCAGGAAAAAGCAAAAAATTTCAGAATTGCACCTTGCAATGTGGAGATATTACTGTTTGTGCATTTACAATATTCATTGATTTTTGCCATTGAAAAACATGTTTTTCATATACCAGAAATGTTTGAAGCTACTGACTGAATGAAAGGAGCTGGCATCTCACTCTCTTTGAATCTTCTTTATCATGCTAGGATTAACAGGAAAAAGCTAAAAATTTCAGAATTGCACCGTGCAATGTGGAGATATTACTGTTTGTGCATTTACAATATTCATTGATTTTTGCCATTGAAAAACATGTTTTTCATATACCAGAAATGTTTGAAGCTACTGACTGAATGAAAGGAGCTGGCATCTCACTCTCTTTGAATCTTCTTTATCATGCTAGGATTAGCAGGAAAAAGCAAAAAATTTCAGAATTGCACCTTGCAATGCGGAGATATTACTGTTTGTGCATTTACAATATTCATTGATTTTTGCCATTGAAAAACATGTTTTTCATATACCAGAAATGTTTGAAGCTACTGACTGAATGAAAGGAGCTGGCATCTCACTCTCTTTGAATCTTCTTTATCATGCTAGGATTAACAGGAAAAAGCAAAAAATTTCAGAATTGCACCTTGCAATGTGGAGATATTACTGTTTGTGCATTTACAATATTCATTGATTTTTGCCATTGAAAAACGTTTTTCATATACCAGAAATGTTTGAAGCTACTGACTGAATGAAAGGAGCTGGCATCTCACTCTCTTTGAATCTTCTTTATCATGCTAGGATTAACAGGAAAAAGCTAAAAATTTCAGAATTGCACCGTGCAATGTGGAGATATTACTGTTTGTGCATTTACAATATTCATTGATTTTTGCCATTGAAAAACATGTTTTTCATATACCAGAAATGTTTGAAGCTACTGACTGAATGAAAGGAGCTGGCATCTCACTCTCTTTGAATCTTCTTTATCATGCTAGGATTAACAGGAAAAAGCAAAAAATTTCAGAATTGCACCTTGCAATGTGGAGATATTACTGTTTGTGCATTTACAATATTCATTGATTTTTGCCATTGAAAAACATGTTTTTCATATACCAGAAATGTTTGAAGCTACTGACTGAATGAAAGGAGCTGGCATCTCACTCTCTTTGAATCTTCTTTATCATGCTAGGATTAGCAGGAAAAAGCAAAAAATTTCAGAATTGCACCTTGCAATGTGGAGATATTACTGTTTGTGCATTTACAATATTCATTGATTTTTGCCATTGAAAAACATGTTTTTCATATACCAGAAATGTTTGAAGCTACTGACTGAATGAAAGGAGCTGGCATCTCACTCTCTTTGAATCTTCTTTATCATGCTAGGATTAACAGGAAAAAGCAAAAAATTTCAGAATTGCACCTTGCAATGTGGAGATATTACTGTTTGTGCATTTACAATATTCATTGATTTTTGCCATTGAAAAACATGTTTTTCATATACCAGAAATGTTTGAAGCTACTGACTGAATGAAAGGAGCTGGCATCTCACTCTCTTTGAATCTTCTTTATCATGCTAGGATTAACAGGAAAAAGCTAAAAATTTCAGAATTGCACCGTGCAATGTGGAGATATTACTGTTTGTGCATTTACAATATTCATTGATTTTTGCCATTGAAAAACATGTTTTTCATATACCAGAAATGTTTGAAGCTACTGACTGAATGAAAGGAGCTGGCATCTCACTCTCTTTGAATCTTCTTTATCATGCTAGGATTAACAGGAAAAAGCAAAAAATTTCAGAATTGCACCTTGCAATGTGGAGATATTACTGTTTGTGCATTTACAATATTCATTGATTTTTGCCATTGAAAAACATGTTTTTCATATACCAGAAATGTTTGAAGCTACTGACTGAATGAAAGGAGCTGGCATCTCACTCTCTTTGAATCTTCTTTATCATGCTAGGATTAGCAGGAAAAAGCAAAAAATTTCAGAATTGCACCTTGCAATGTGGAGATATTACTGTTTGTGCATTTACAATATTCATTGATTTTTGCCATTGAAAAACATGTTTTTCATATACCAGAAATGTTTGAAGCTACTGACTGAATGAAAGGAGCTGGCATCTCACTCTCTTTGAATCTTCTTTATCATGCTAGGATTAACAGGAAAAAGCTAAAAATTTCAGAATTGCACCGTGCAATGTGGAGATATTACTGTTTGTGCATTTACAATATTCATTGATTTTTGCCATTGAAAAACATGTTTTTCATATACCAGAAATGTTTGAAGCTACTGACTGAATGAAAGGAGCTGGCATCTCACTCTCTTTGAATCTTCTTTATCATGCTAGGATTAGCAGGAAAAAGCAAAAAATTTCAGAATTGCACCTTGCAATGCGGAGATATTACTGTTTGTGCATTTACAATATTCATTGATTTTTGCCATTGAAAAACATGTTTTTCATATACCAGAAATGTTTGAAGCTACTGACTGAATGAAAGGAGCTGGCATCTCACTCTCTTTGAATCTTCTTTATCATGCTAGGATTAGCAGGAAAAAGCAAAAAATTTCAGAATTGCACCTTGCAATGTGGAGATATTACTGTTTGTGCATTTACAATATTCATTGATTTTTGCCATTGAAAAACGTTTTTCATATACCAGAAATGTTTGAAGCTACTGACTGAATGAAAGGAGCTGGCATCTCACTCTCTTTGAATCTTCTTTATCATGCTAGGATTAGCAGGAAAAAGCAAAAAATTTCAGAATTGCACCTTGCAATGTGGAGATATTACTGTTTGTGCATTTACAATATTCATTGATTTTTGCCATTGAAAAACATGTTTTTCATATACCAGAAATGTTTGAAGCTACTGACTGAATGAAAGGAGCTGGCATCTCACTCTCTTTGAATCTTCTTTATCATGCTAGGATTAACAGGAAAAAGCAAAAAATTTCAGAATTGCACCTTGCAATGTGGAGATATTACTGTTTGTGCATTTACAATATTCATTGATTTTTGCCATTGAAAAACATGTTTTTCATATACCAGAAATGTTTGAAGCTACTGACTGAATGAAAGGAGCTGGCATCTCACTCTCTTTGAATCTTCTTTATCATGCTAGGATTAACAGGAAAAAGGTAAAAATTTCAGAATTGCACCGTGCAATGTGGAGATATTACTGTTTGTGCATTTACAATATTCATTGATTTTTGCCATTGAAAAACATGTTTTTCATATACCAGAAATGTTTGAAGCTACTGACTGAATGAAAGGAGCTGGCATCTCACTCTCTTTGAATCTTCTTTATCATGCTAGGATTAACAGGAAAAAGCAAAAAATTTCAGAATTGCACCTTGCAATGTGGAGATATTACTGTTTGTGCATTTACAATATTCATTGATTTTTGCCATTGAAAAACGTTTTTCATATACCAGAAATGTTTGAAGCTACTGACTGAATGAAAGGAGCTGGCATCTCACTCTCTTTGAATCTTCTTTATCATGCTAGGATTAGCAGGAAAAAGCAAAAAATTTCAGAATTGCACCTTGCAATGTGGAGATATTACTGTTTGTGCATTTACAATATTCATTGATTTTTGCCATTGAAAAACGTTTTTCATATACCAGAAATGTTTGAAGCTACTGACTGAATGAAAGGAGCTGGCATCTCACTCTCTTTGAATCTTCTTTATCATGCTAGGATTAACAGGAAAAAGCAAAAAATTTCAGAATTGCACCTTGCAATGTGGAGATATTACTGTTTGTGCATTTACAATATTCATTGATTTTTGCCATTGAAAAACATGTTTTTCATATACCAGAAATGTTTGAAGCTACTGACTGAATGAAAGGAGCTGGCATCTCACTCTCTTTGAATCTTCTTTATCATGCTAGGATTAGCAGGAAAAAGCAAAAAATTTCAGAATTGCACCTTGCAATGTGGAGATATTACTGTTTGTGCATTTACAATATTCATTGATTTTTGCCATTGAAAAACATGTTTTTCATATACCAGAAATGTTTGAAGCTACTGACTGAATGAAAGGAGCTGGCATCTCACTCTCTTTGAATCTTCTTTATCATGCTAGGATTAACAGGAAAAAGCTAAAAATTTCAGAATTGCACCGTGCAATGTGGAGATATTACTGTTTGTGCATTTACAATATTCATTGATTTTTGCCATTGAAAAACATGTTTTTCATATACCAGAAATGTTTGAAGCTACTGACTGAATGAAAGGAGCTGGCATCTCACTCTCTTTGAATCTTCTTTATCATGCTAGGATTAGCAGGAAAAAGCAAAAAATTTCAGAATTGCACCTTGCAATGCGGAGATATTACTGTTTGTGCATTTACAATATTCATTGATTTTTGCCATTGAAAAACATGTTTTTCATATACCAGAAATGTTTGAAGCTACTGACTGAATGAAAGGAGCTGGCATCTCACTCTCTTTGAATCTTCTTTATCATGCTAGGATTAACAGGAAAAAGCAAAAAATTTCAGAATTGCACCTTGCAATGTGGAGATATTACTGTTTGTGCATTTACAATATTCATTGATTTTTGCCATTGAAAAACGTTTTTCATATACCAGAAATGTTTGAAGCTACTGACTGAATGAAAGGAGCTGGCATCTCACTCTCTTTGAATCTTCTTTATCATGCTAGGATTAACAGGAAAAAGCTAAAAATTTCAGAATTGCACCGTGCAATGTGGAGATATTACTGTTTGTGCATTTACAATATTCATTGATTTTTGCCATTGAAAAACATGTTTTTCATATACCAGAAATGTTTGAAGCTACTGACTGAATGAAAGGAGCTGGCATCTCACTCTCTTTGAATCTTCTTTATCATGCTAGGATTAGCAGGAAAAAGCAAAAAATTTCAGAATTGCACCTTGCAATGTGGAGATATTACTGTTTGTGCATTTACAATATTCATTGATTTTTGCCATTGAAAAACGTTTTTCATATACCAGAAATGTTTGAAGCTACTGACTGAATGAAAGGAGCTGGCATCTCACTCTCTTTGAATCTTCTTTATCATGCTAGGATTAGCAGGAAAAAGCAAAAAATTTCAGAATTGCACCTTGCAATGTGGAGATATTACTGTTTGTGCATTTACAATATTCATTGATTTTTGCCATTGAAAAACATGTTTTTCATATACCAGAAATGTTTGAAGCTACTGACTGAATGAAAGGAGCTGGCATCTCACTCTCTTTGAATCTTCTTTATCATGCTAGGATTAACAGGAAAAAGCAAAAAATTTCAGAATTGCACCTTGCAATGTGGAGATATTACTGTTTGTGCATTTACAATATTCATTGATTTTTGCCATTGAAAAACATGTTTTTCATATACCAGAAATGTTTGAAGCTACTGACTGAATGAAAGGAGCTGGCATCTCACTCTCTTTGAATCTTCTTTATCATGCTAGGATTAACAGGAAAAAGCTAAAAATTTCAGAATTGCACCGTGCAATGTGGAGATATTACTGTTTGTGCATTTACAATATTCATTGATTTTTGCCATTGAAAAACATGTTTTTCATATACCAGAAATGTTTGAAGCTACTGACTGAATGAAAGGAGCTGGCATCTCACTCTCTTTGAATCTTCTTTATCATGCTAGGATTAACAGGAAAAAGCAAAAAATTTCAGAATTGCACCTTGCAATGTGGAGATATTACTGTTTGTGCATTTACAATATTCATTGATTTTTGCCATTGAAAAACATGTTTTTCATATACCAGAAATGTTTGAAGCTACTGACTGAATGAAAGGAGCTGGCATCTCACTCTCTTTGAATCTTCTTTATCATGCTAGGATTAGCAGGAAAAAGCAAAAAATTTCAGAATTGCACCTTGCAATGTGGAGATATTACTGTTTGTGCATTTACAATATTCATTGATTTTTGCCATTGAAAAACATGTTTTTCATATACCAGAAATGTTTGAAGCTACTGACTGAATGAAAGGAGCTGGCATCTCACTCTCTTTGAATCTTCTTTATCATGCTAGGATTAACAGGAAAAAGCAAAAAATTTCAGAATTGCACCTTGCAATGTGGAGATATTACTGTTTGTGCATTTACAATATTCATTGATTTTTGCCATTGAAAAACGTTTTTCATATACCAGAAATGTTTGAAGCTACTGACTGAATGAAAGGAGCTGGCATCTCACTCTCTTTGAATCTTCTTTATCATGCTAGGATTAACAGGAAAAAGCTAAAAATTTCAGAATTGCACCGTGCAATGTGGAGATATTACTGTTTGTGCATTTACAATATTCATTGATTTTTGCCATTGAAAAACATGTTTTTCATATACCAGAAATGTTTGAAGCTACTGACTGAATGAAAGGAGCTGGCATCTCACTCTCTTTGAATCTTCTTTATCATGCTAGGATTAGCAGGAAAAAGCAAAAAATTTCAGAATTGCACCTTGCAATGTGGAGATATTACTGTTTGTGCATTTACAATATTCATTGATTTTTGCCATTGAAAAACGTTTTTCATATACCAGAAATGTTTGAAGCTACTGACTGAATGAAAGGAGCTGGCATCTCACTCTCTTTGAATCTTCTTTATCATGCTAGGATTAGCAGGAAAAAGCAAAAAATTTCAGAATTGCACCTTGCAATGTGGAGATATTACTGTTTGTGCATTTACAATATTCATTGATTTTTGCCATTGAAAAACATGTTTTTCATATACCAGAAATGTTTGAAGCTACTGACTGAATGAAAGGAGCTGGCATCTCACTCTCTTTGAATCTTCTTTATCATGCTAGGATTAACAGGAAAAAGCAAAAAATTTCAGAATTGCACCTTGCAATGTGGAGATATTACTGTTTGTGCATTTACAATATTCATTGATTTTTGCCATTGAAAAACATGTTTTTCATATACCAGAAATGTTTGAAGCTACTGACTGAATGAAAGGAGCTGGCATCTCACTCTCTTTGAATCTTCTTTATCATGCTAGGATTAACAGGAAAAAGCTAAAAATTTCAGAATTGCACCGTGCAATGTGGAGATATTACTGTTTGTGCATTTACAATATTCATTGATTTTTGCCATTGAAAAACATGTTTTTCATATACCAGAAATGTTTGAAGCTACTGACTGAATGAAAGGAGCTGGCATCTCACTCTCTTTGAATCTTCTTTATCATGCTAGGATTAACAGGAAAAAGCAAAAAATTTCAGAATTGCACCTTGCAATGTGGAGATATTACTGTTTGTGCATTTACAATATTCATTGATTTTTGCCATTGAAAAACATGTTTTTCATATACCAGAAATGTTTGAAGCTACTGACTGAATGAAAGGAGCTGGCATCTCACTCTCTTTGAATCTTCTTTATCATGCTAGGATTAGCAGGAAAAAGCAAAAAATTTCAGAATTGCACCTTGCAATGTGGAGATATTACTGTTTGTGCATTTACAATATTCATTGATTTTTGCCATTGAAAAACATGTTTTTCATATACCAGAAATGTTTGAAGCTACTGACTGAATGAAAGGAGCTGGCATCTCACTCTCTTTGAATCTTCTTTATCATGCTAGGATTAACAGGAAAAAGCAAAAAATTTCAGAATTGCACCTTGCAATGTGGAGATATTACTGTTTGTGCATTTACAATATTCATTGATTTTTGCCATTGAAAAACGATTTTCATATACCAGAAATGTTTGAAGCTACTGACTGAATGAAAGGAGCTGGCATCTCACTCTCTTTGAATCTTCTTTATCATGCTAGGATTAACAGGAAAAAGCTAAAAATTTCAGAATTGCACCGTGCAATGTGGAGATATTACTGTTTGTGCATTTACAATATTCATTGATTTTTGCCATTGAAAAACATGTTTTTCATATACCAGAAATGTTTGAAGCTACTGACTGAATGAAAGGAGCTGGCATCTCACTCTCTTTGAATCTTCTTTATCATGCTAGGATTAGCAGGAAAAAGCAAAAAATTTCAGAATTGCACCTTGCAATGTGGAGATATTACTGTTTGTGCATTTACAATATTCATTGATTTTTGCCATTGAAAAACGTTTTTCATATACCAGAAATGTTTGAAGCTACTGACTGAATGAAAGGAGCTGGCATCTCACTCTCTTTGAATCTTCTTTATCATGCTAGGATTAGCAGGAAAAAGCAAAAAATTTCAGAATTGCACCTTGCAATGTGGAGATATTACTGTTTGTGCATTTACAATATTCATTGATTTTTGCCATTGAAAAACATGTTTTTCATATACCAGAAATGTTTGAAGCTACTGACTGAATGAAAGGAGCTGGCATCTCACTCTCTTTGAATCTTCTTTATCATGCTAGGATTAACAGGAAAAAGCAAAAAATTTCAGAATTGCACCTTGCAATGTGGAGATATTACTGTTTGTGCATTTACAATATTCATTGATTTTTGCCATTGAAAAACATGTTTTTCATATACCAGAAATGTTTGAAGCTACTGACTGAATGAAAGGAGCTGGCATCTCACTCTCTTTGAATCTTCTTTATCATGCTAGGATTAACAGGAAAAAGCTAAAAATTTCAGAATTGCACCGTGCAATGTGGAGATATTACTGTTTGTGCATTTACAATATTCATTGATTTTTGCCATTGAAAAACATGTTTTTCATATACCAGAAATGTTTGAAGCTACTGACTGAATGAAAGGAGCTGGCATCTCACTCTCTTTGAATCTTCTTTATCATGCTAGGATTAACAGGAAAAAGCAAAAAATTTCAGAATTGCACCTTGCAATGTGGAGATATTACTGTTTGTGCATTTACAATATTCATTGATTTTTGCCATTGAAAAACATGTTTTTCATATACCAGAAATGTTTGAAGCTACTGACTGAATGAAAGGAGCTGGCATCTCACTCTCTTTGAATCTTCTTTATCATGCTAGGATTAGCAGGAAAAAGCAAAAAATTTCAGAATTGCACCTTGCAATGTGGAGATATTACTGTTTGTGCATTTACAATATTCATTGATTTTTGCCATTGAAAAACATGTTTTTCATATACCAGAAATGTTTGAAGCTACTGACTGAATGAAAGGAGCTGGCATCTCACTCTCTTTGAATCTTCTTTATCATGCTAGGATTAACAGGAAAAAGCAAAAAATTTCAGAATTGCACCTTGCAATGTGGAGATATTACTGTTTGTGCATTTACAATATTCATTGATTTTTGCCATTGAAAAACATGTTTTTCATATACCAGAAATGTTTGAAGCTACTGACTGAATGAAAGGAGCTGGCATCTCACTCTCTTTGAATCTTCTTTATCATGCTAGGATTAACAGGAAAAAGCTAAAAATTTCAGAATTGCACCGTGCAATGTGGAGATATTACTGTTTGTGCATTTACAATATTCATTGATTTTTGCCATTGAAAAACATGTTTTTCATATACCAGAAATGTTTGAAGCTACTGACTGAATGAAAGGAGCTGGCATCTCACTCTCTTTGAATCTTCTTTATCATGCTAGGATTAACAGGAAAAAGCAAAAAATTTCAGAATTGCACCTTGCAATGTGGAGATATTACTGTTTGTGCATTTACAATATTCATTGATTTTTGCCATTGAAAAACATGTTTTTCATATACCAGAAATGTTTGAAGCTACTGACTGAATGAAAGGAGCTGGCATCTCACTCTCTTTGAATCTTCTTTATCATGCTAGGATTAGCAGGAAAAAGCAAAAAATTTCAGAATTGCACCTTGCAATGTGGAGATATTACTGTTTGTGCATTTACAATATTCATTGATTTTTGCCATTGAAAAACATGTTTTTCATATACCAGAAATGTTTGAAGCTACTGACTGAATGAAAGGAGCTGGCATCTCACTCTCTTTGAATCTTCTTTATCATGCTAGGATTAACAGGAAAAAGCTAAAAATTTCAGAATTGCACCGTGCAATGTGGAGATATTACTGTTTGTGCATTTACAATATTCATTGATTTTTGCCATTGAAAAACATGTTTTTCATATACCAGAAATGTTTGAAGCTACTGACTGAATGAAAGGAGCTGGCATCTCACTCTCTTTGAATCTTCTTTATCATGCTAGGATTAGCAGGAAAAAGCAAAAAATTTCAGAATTGCACCTTGCAATGCGGAGATATTACTGTTTGTGCATTTACAATATTCATTGATTTTTGCCATTGAAAAACATGTTTTTCATATACCAGAAATGTTTGAAGCTACTGACTGAATGAAAGGAGCTGGCATCTCACTCTCTTTGAATCTTCTTTATCATGCTAGGATTAACAGGAAAAAGCAAAAAATTTCAGAATTGCACCTTGCAATGTGGAGATATTACTGTTTGTGCATTTACAATATTCATTGATTTTTGCCATTGAAAAACGTTTTTCATATACCAGAAATGTTTGAAGCTACTGACTGAATGAAAGGAGCTGGCATCTCACTCTCTTTGAATCTTCTTTATCATGCTAGGATTAACAGGAAAAAGCTAAAAATTTCAGAATTGCACCGTGCAATGTGGAGATATTACTGTTTGTGCATTTACAATATTCATTGATTTTTGCCATTGAAAAACATGTTTTTCATATACCAGAAATGTTTGAAGCTACTGACTGAATGAAAGGAGCTGGCATCTCACTCTCTTTGAATCTTCTTTATCATGCTAGGATTAGCAGGAAAAAGCAAAAAATTTCAGAATTGCACCTTGCAATGTGGAGATATTACTGTTTGTGCATTTACAATATTCATTGATTTTTGCCATTGAAAAACGTTTTTCATATACCAGAAATGTTTGAAGCTACTGACTGAATGAAAGGAGCTGGCATCTCACTCTCTTTGAATCTTCTTTATCATGCTAGGATTAGCAGGAAAAAGCAAAAAATTTCAGAATTGCACCTTGCAATGTGGAGATATTACTGTTTGTGCATTTACAATATTCATTGATTTTTGCCATTGAAAAACATGTTTTTCATATACCAGAAATGTTTGAAGCTACTGACTGAATGAAAGGAGCTGGCATCTCACTCTCTTTGAATCTTCTTTATCATGCTAGGATTAACAGGAAAAAGCAAAAAATTTCAGAATTGCACCTTGCAATGTGGAGATATTACTGTTTGTGCATTTACAATATTCATTGATTTTTGCCATTGAAAAACATGTTTTTCATATACCAGAAATGTTTGAAGCTACTGACTGAATGAAAGGAGCTGGCATCTCACTCTCTTTGAATCTTCTTTATCATGCTAGGATTAACAGGAAAAAGGTAAAAATTTCAGAATTGCACCGTGCAATGTGGAGATATTACTGTTTGTGCATTTACAATATTCATTGATTTTTGCCATTGAAAAACATGTTTTTCATATACCAGAAATGTTTGAAGCTACTGACTGAATGAAAGGAGCTGGCATCTCACTCTCTTTGAATCTTCTTTATCATGCTAGGATTAACAGGAAAAAGCTAAAAATTTCAGAATTGCACCGTGCAATGTGGAGATATTACTGTTTGTGCATTTACAATATTCATTGATTTTTGCCATTGAAAAACATGTTTTTCATATACCAGAAATGTTTGAAGCTACTGACTGAATGAAAGGAGCTGGCATCTCACTCTCTTTGAATCTTCTTTATCATGCTAGGATTAGCAGGAAAAAGCAAAAAATTTCAGAATTGCACCTTGCAATGTGGAGATATTACTGTTTGTGCATTTACAATATTCATTGATTTTTGCCATTGAAAAACATGTTTTTCATATACCAGAAATGTTTGAAGCTACTGACTGAATGAAAGGAGCTGGCATCTCACTCTCTTTGAATCTTCTTTATCATGCTAGGATTAGCAGGAAAAAGCTAAAAATTTCAGAATTGCACCGTGCAATGTGGAGATATTACTGTTTGTGCATTTACAATATTCATTGATTTTTGCCATTGAAAAACATGTTTTTCATATACCAGAAATGTTTGAAGCTACTGACTGAATGAAAGGAGCTGGCATCTCACTCTCTTTGAATCTTCTTTATCATGCTAGGATTAACAGGAAAAAGCTAAAAATTTCAGAATTGCACCGTGCAATGTGGAGATATTACTGTTTGTGCATTTACAATATTCATTGATTTTTGCCATTGAAAAACATGTTTTTCATATACCAGAAATGTTTGAAGCTACTGACTGTATGAAAGGAGCTGGCATCTCACTCTCTTTGAATCTTCTTTATCATGCTAGGATTAGCAGGAAAAAGCAAAAAATTTCAGAATTGCACCTTGCAATGTGGAGATATTACTGTTTGTGCATTTACAATATTCATTGATTTTTGCCATTGAAAAACATGTTTTTCATATACCAGAAATGTTTGAAGCTACTGACTGAATGAAAGGAGCTGGCATCTCACTCTCTTTGAATCTTCTTTATCATGCTAGGATTAACAGGAAAAAGCTAAAAATTTCAGAATTGCACCGTGCAATGTGGAGATATTACTGTTTGTGCATTTACAATATTCATTGATTTTTGCCATTGAAAAACGTTTTTCATATACCAGAAATGTTTGAAGCTACTGACTGAATGAAAGGAGCTGGCATCTCACTCTCTTTGAATCTTCTTTATCATGCTAGGATTAACAGGAAAAAGCTAAAAATTTCAGAATTGCACCGTGCAATGTGGAGATATTACTGTTTGTGCATTTACAATATTCATTGATTTTTGCCATTGAAAAACATGTTTTTCATATACCAGAAATGTTTGAAGCTACTGACTGAATGAAAGGAGCTGGCATCTCACTCTCTTTGAATCTTCTTTATCATGCTAGGATTAGCAGGAAAAAGCAAAAAATTTCAGAATTGCACCTTGCAATGTGGAGATATTACTGTTTGTGCATTTACAATATTCATTGATTTTTGCCATTGAAAAACATGTTTTTCATATACCAGAAATGTTTGAAGCTACTGACTGAATGAAAGGAGCTGGCATCTCACTCTCTTTGAATCTTCTTTATCATGCTAGGATTAACAGGAAAAAGCTAAAAATTTCAGAATTGCACCGTGCAATGTGGAGATATTACTGTTTGTGCATTTACAATATTCATTGATTTTTGCCATTGAAAAACATGTTTTTCATATACCAGAAATGTTTGAAGCTACTGACTGAATGAAAGGAGCTGGCATCTCACTCTCTTTGAATCTTCTTTATCATGCTAGGATTAGCAGGAAAAAGCAAAAAATTTCAGAATTGCACCTTGCAATGTGGAGATATTACTGTTTGTGCATTTACAATATTCATTGATTTTTGCCATTGAAAAACATGTTTTTCATATACCAGAAATGTTTGAAGCTACTGACTGAATGAAAGGAGCTGGCATCTCACTCTCTTTGAATCTTCTTTATCATGCTAGGATTAGCAGGAAAAAGCTAAAAATTTCAGAATTGCACCGTGCAATGTGGAGATATTACTGTTTGTGCATTTACAATATTCATTGATTTTTGCCATTGAAAAACATGTTTTTCATATACCAGAAATGTTTGAAGCTACTGACTGAATGAAAGGAGCTGGCATCTCACTCTCTTTGAATCTTCTTTATCATGCTAGGATTAACAGGAAAAAGCTAAAAATTTCAGAATTGCACCGTGCAATGTGGAGATATTACTGTTTGTGCATTTACAATATTCATTGATTTTTGCCATTGAAAAACATGTTTTTCATATACCAGAAATGTTTGAAGCTACTGACTGTATGAAAGGAGCTGGCATCTCACTCTCTTTGAATCTTCTTTATCATGCTAGGATTAGCAGGAAAAAGCAAAAAATTTCAGAATTGCACCTTGCAATGTGGAGATATTACTGTTTGTGCATTTACAATATTCATTGATTTTTGCCATTGAAAAACATGTTTTTCATATACCAGAAATGTTTGAAGCTACTGACTGAATGAAAGGAGCTGGCATCTCACTCTCTTTGAATCTTCTTTATCATGCTAGGATTAACAGGAAAAAGCTAAAAATTTCAGAATTGCACCGTGCAATGTGGAGATATTACTGTTTGTGCATTTACAATATTCATTGATTTTTGCCATTGAAAAACGTTTTTCATATACCAGAAATGTTTGAAGCTACTGACTGAATGAAAGGAGCTGGCATCTCACTCTCTTTGAATCTTCTTTATCATGCTAGGATTAACAGGAAAAAGCTAAAAATTTCAGAATTGCACCGTGCAATGTGGAGATATTACTGTTTGTGCATTTACAATATTCATTGATTTTTGCCATTGAAAAACATGTTTTTCATATACCAGAAATGTTTGAAGCTACTGACTGAATGAAAGGAGCTGGCATCTCACTCTCTTTGAATCTTCTTTATCATGCTAGGATTAGCAGGAAAAAGCAAAAAATTTCAGAATTGCACCTTGCAATGTGGAGATATTACTGTTTGTGCATTTACAATATTCATTGATTTTTGCCATTGAAAAACATGTTTTTCATATACCAGAAATGTTTGAAGCTACTGACTGTATGAAAGGAGCTGGCATCTCACTCTCTTTGAATCTTCTTTATCATGCTAGGATTAGCAGGAAAAAGCAAAAAATTTCAGAATTGCACCTTGCAATGTGGAGATATTACTGTTTGTGCATTTACAATATTCATTGATTTTTGCCATTGAAAAACATGTTTTTCATATACCAGAAATGTTTGAAGCTACTGACTGAATGAAAGGAGCTGGCATCTCACTCTCTTTGAATCTTCTTTATCATGCTAGGATTAACAGGAAAAAGCTAAAAATTTCAGAATTGCACCGTGCAATGTGGAGATATTACTGTTTGTGCATTTACAATATTCATTGATTTTTGCCATTGAAAAACGTTTTTCATATACCAGAAATGTTTGAAGCTACTGACTGAATGAAAGGAGCTGGCATCTCACTCTCTTTGAATCTTCTTTATCATGCTAGGATTAACAGGAAAAAGCTAAAAATTTCAGAATTGCACCGTGCAATGTGGAGATATTACTGTTTGTGCATTTACAATATTCATTGATTTTTGCCATTGAAAAATATGTTTTTCATATACCAGAAATGTTTGAAGCTACTGACTGAATGAAAGGAGCTGGCATCTCACTCTCTTTGAATCTTCTTTATCATGCTAGGATTAGCAGGAAAAAGCAAAAAATTTCAGAATTGCACCTTGCAATGTGGAGATATTACTGTTTGTGCATTTACAATATTCATTGATTTTTGCCATTGAAAAACATGTTTTTCATATACCAGAAATGTTTGAAGCTACTGACTGAATGAAAGGAGCTGGCATCTCACTCTCTTTGAATCTTCTTTATCATGCTAGGATTAGCAGGAAAAAGCAAAAAATTTCAGAATTGCACCTTGCAATGTGGAGATATTACTGTTTGTGCATTTACAATATTCATTGATTTTTGCCATTGAAAAACATGTTTTTCATATACCAGAAATGTTTGAAGCTACTGACTGAATGAAAGGAGCTGGCATCTCACTCTCTTTGAATCTTCTTTATCATGCTAGGATTAACAGGAAAAAGCAAAAAATTTCAGAATTGCACCTTGCAATGTGGAGATATTACTGTTTGTGCATTTACAATATTCATTGATTTTTGCCATTGAAAAACATGTTTTTCATATACCAGAAATGTTTGAAGCTACTGACTGAATGAAAGGAGCTGGCATCTCACTCTCTTTGAATCTTCTTTATCATGCTAGGATTAACAGGAAAAAGGTAAAAATTTCAGAATTGCACCGTGCAATGTGGAGATATTACTGTTTGTGCATTTACAATATTCATTGATTTTTGCCATTGAAAAACATGTTTTTCATATACCAGAAATGTTTGAAGCTACTGACTGAATGAAAGGAGCTGGCATCTCACTCTCTTTGAATCTTCTTTATCATGCTAGGATTAACAGGAAAAAGCTAAAAATTTCAGAATTGCACCGTGCAATGTGGAGATATTACTGTTTGTGCATTTACAATATTCATTGATTTTTGCCATTGAAAAACATGTTTTTCATATACCAGAAATGTTTGAAGCTACTGACTGAATGAAAGGAGCTGGCATCTCACTCTCTTTGAATCTTCTTTATCATGCTAGGATTAGCAGGAAAAAGCAAAAAATTTCAGAATTGCACCTTGCAATGTGGAGATATTACTGTTTGTGCATTTACAATATTCATTGATTTTTGCCATTGAAAAACATGTTTTTCATATACCAGAAATGTTTGAAGCTACTGACTGAATGAAAGGAGCTGGCATCTCACTCTCTTTGAATCTTCTTTATCATGCTAGGATTAGCAGGAAAAAGCTAAAAATTTCAGAATTGCACCGTGCAATGTGGAGATATTACTGTTTGTGCATTTACAATATTCATTGATTTTTGCCATTGAAAAACATGTTTTTCATATACCAGAAATGTTTGAAGCTACTGACTGAATGAAAGGAGCTGGCATCTCACTCTCTTTGAATCTTCTTTATCATGCTAGGATTAACAGGAAAAAGCTAAAAATTTCAGAATTGCACCGTGCAATGTGGAGATATTACTGTTTGTGCATTTACAATATTCATTGATTTTTGCCATTGAAAAACATGTTTTTCATATACCAGAAATGTTTGAAGCTACTGACTGTATGAAAGGAGCTGGCATCTCACTCTCTTTGAATCTTCTTTATCATGCTAGGATTAGCAGGAAAAAGCAAAAAATTTCAGAATTGCACCTTGCAATGTGGAGATATTACTGTTTGTGCATTTACAATATTCATTGATTTTTGCCATTGAAAAACGTTTTTCATATACCAGAAATGTTTGAAGCTACTGACTGAATGAAAGGAGCTGGCATCTCACTCTCTTTGAATCTTCTTTATCATGCTAGGATTAACAGGAAAAAGCTAAAAATTTCAGAATTGCACCGTGCAATGTGGAGATATTACTGTTTGTGCATTTACAATATTCATTGATTTTTGCCATTGAAAAACGTTTTTCATATACCAAAAATGTTTGAAGCTACTGACTGAATGAAAGGAGCTGGCATCTCACTCTCTTTGAATCTTCTTTATCATGCTAGGATTAACAGGAAAAAGCTAAAAATTTCAGAATTGCACTGTGCAATGTGGAGATATTACTGTTTGTGCATTTACAATAATCATTGATTTTTGCCATTGAAAAACATGTTTTTCATATACCAGAAATGTTTGAAGCTACTGACTGAATGAAAGGAGCTGGCATCTCACTCTCTTTGAATCTTCTTTATCATGCTAGGATTAGCAGGAAAAAGCAAAAAATTTCAGAATTGCACCTTGCAATGTGGAGATATTACTGTTTGTGCATTTACAATATTCATTGATTTTTGCCATTGAAAAACATGTTTTTCATATACCAGAAATGTTTGAAGCTACTGACTGAATGAAAGGAGCTGGCATCTCACTCTCTTTGAATCTTCTTTATCATGCTAGGATTAACAGGAAAAAGCTAAAAATTTCAGAATTGCACCGTGCAATGTGGAGATATTACTGTTTGTGCATTTACAATATTCATTGATTTTTGCCATTGAAAAACGTTTTTCATATACCAGAAATGTTTGAAGCTACTGACTGAATGAAAGGAGCTGGCATCTCACTCTCTTTGAATCTTCTTTATCATGCTAGGATTAACAGGAAAAAGCTAAAAATTTCAGAATTGCACCGTGCAATGTGGAGATATTACTGTTTGTGCATTTACAATATTCATTGATTTTTGCCATTGAAAAACATGTTTTTCATATACCAGAAATGTTTGAAGCTACTGACTGAATGAAAGGAGCTGGCATCTCACTCTCTTTGAATCTTCTTTATCATGCTAGGATTAGCAGGAAAAAGCAAAAAATTTCAGAATTGCACCTTGCAATGTGGAGATATTACTGTTTGTGCATTTACAATATTCATTGATTTTTGCCATTGAAAAACATGTTTTTCATATACCAGAAATGTTTGAAGCTACTGACTGAATGAAAGGAGCTGGCATCTCACTCTCTTTGAATCTTCTTTATCATGCTAGGATTAACAGGAAAAAGCTAAAAATTTCAGAATTGCACCGTGCAATGTGGAGATATTACTGTTTGTGCATTTACAATATTCATTGATTTTTGCCATTGAAAAACGTTTTTCATATACCAGAAATGTTTGAAGCTACTGACTGAATGAAAGGAGCTGGCATCTCACTCTCTTTGAATCTTCTTTATCATGCTAGGATTAGCAGGAAAAAGCAAAAAATTTCAGAATTGCACCTTGCAATGTGGAGATATTACTGTTTGTGCATTTACAATATTCATTGATTTTTGCCATTGAAAAACATGTTTTTCATATACCAGAAATGTTTGAAGCTACTGACTGAATGAAAGGAGCTGGCATCTCACTCTCTTTGAATCTTCTTTATCATGCTAGGATTAACAGGAAAAAGCAAAAAATTTCAGAATTGCACCTTGCAATGTGGAGATATTACTGTTTGTGCATTTACAATATTCATTGATTTTTGCCATTGAAAAACATGTTTTTCATATACCAGAAATGTTTGAAGCTACTGACTGAATGAAAGGAGCTGGCATCTCACTCTCTTTGAATCTTCTTTATCATGCTAGGATTAGCAGGAAAAAGCAAAAAATTTCAGAATTGCACCGTGCAATGTGGAGATATTACTGTTTGTGCATTTACAATATTCATTGATTTTTGCCATTGAAAAACATGTTTTTCATATACCAGAAATGTTTGAAGCTACTGACTGAATGAAAGGAGCTGGCATCTCACTCTCTTTGAATCTTCTTTATCATGCTAGGATTAGCAGGAAAAAGCAAAAAATTTCAGAATTGCACCTTGCAATGTGGAGATATTACTGTTTGTGCATTTACAATATTCATTGATTTTTGCCATTGAAAAACATGTTTTTCATATACCAGAAATGTTTGAAGCTACTGACTGTATGAAAGGAGCTGGCATCTCACTCTCTTTGAATCTTCTTTATCATGCTAGGATTAGCAGGAAAAAGCAAAAAATTTCAGAATTGCACCTTGCAATGTGGAGATATTACTGTTTGTGCATTTACAATATTCATTGATTTTTGCCATTGAAAAACATGTTTTTCATATACCAGAAATGTTTGAAGCTACTGACTGAATGAAAGGAGCTGGCATCTCACTCTCTTTGAATCTTCTTTATCATGCTAGGATTAACAGGAAAAAGCTAAAAATTTCAGAATTGCACCGTGCAATGTGGAGATATTACTGTTTGTGCATTTACAATATTCATTGATTTTTGCCATTGAAAAACATGTTTTTCATATACCAGAAATGTTTGAAGCTACTGACTGAATGAAAGGAGCTGGCATCTCACTCTCTTTGAATCTTCTTTATCATGCTAGGATTAGCAGGAAAAAGCAAAAAATTTCAGAATTGCACCTTGCAATGTGGAGATATTACTGTTTGTGCATTTACAATATTCATTGATTTTTGCCATTGAAAAACATGTTTTTCATATACCAGAAATGTTTGAAGCTACTGACTGAATGAAAGGAGCTGGCATCTCACTCTCTTTGA
>NW_027365648.1:0-100831 GCF_046119375.1 Phyllobates terribilis | reverse complement strand
TCCTGCTCCTCTTAGCATGATAAAGAAGATTCAAAGAGAGTGAGATGCCAGCTCCTTTCATTCAGTCAGTAGCTTCAAACATTTCTGGTATATGAATAACATGATGTTTTTCAATGGCAAAAATCAATGAATATTGTAAATGCACAAACAGTAATTTCTCCGCATTGCAAGGTGCATTTCTGAAATTTTTTGCTTTTTCCTGCTCCTCTTAGCATGATAAAGAAGATTCAAAGAGAGTAAGATGCCAGCTCCTTTCATTCAGTCAGTAGCTTCAATCATTTCTGGACGTTTTTCAATGGCAAAAATCAATGAATATTGTAAATGCACAAACAGTAATTTCTCCGCATTGCAAGGTGCAATTCTGAAATTTTTTGCTTTTTCCTGCTCCTCTTAGCATGATAAAGAAGATTCAAAGAGAGTGAGATGCCAGCTCCTTTCATTCAGTCAGTAGCTTCAATCATTTCTGGACGTTTTTCAATGGCAAAAATCAATGAATATTGTAAATGCACAAACAGTAATTTCTCCGCATTGCAAGGTGCAATTCTGAAATTTTTTGCTTTTTCCTGCTCCTCTTAGCATGATAAAGAAGATTCAAAGAGAGTGAGATGTCAGCTCCTTTCATTCAGTCAGTAGCTTCAAACATTTCTGGTATATGAATAACATGATGTTTTTCAATGGCAAAATCAATGAATATTGTAAATGCACAAACAGTAATTTCTCCGCATTGCAAGGTGCAATTCTGAAATTTTTTGCTTTTTCCTGCTCCTCTTAGCATGATAAAGAAGATTCAAAGAGAGTGAGATGCCAGCTCCTTTCATTCAGTCAGTAGCTTCAATCATTTCTGGACGTTTTTCAATGGCAAAAATCAATGAATATTGTAAATACACAAACAGTAATTTCTCCGCATTGCAAGGTGCAATTCTGAAATTTTTTGCTTTTTCCTGCTCCTCTTAGCATGATAAAAAAGATTCAAAGAGAGTGAGATGCCAGCTCCTTTCATTCAGTCAGTAGCTTCAATCATTCCTGGTATATGAATAACATGATGTTTTTCAATGGCAAAAATCAATGAATATTGTAAATGCACAAACAGTAATTTCTCCGCATTGCAAGGTGCAATTCTGAAATTTTTTGCTTTTTCCTGCTCCTCTTAGCATGATAAAGAAGTTTCAAAGAGAGTGAGATGCCAGCTCCTTTCATTCAGTCCGTAGCTTCAATCATTTCTGGACGTTTTTCAATGGCAAAAATCAATGAATATTAAAAATGCACAAACAGTAATTTCTCCGCATTGCAAGGTGCAATTCTGAAATTTTTTGCTTTTTCCTGCTCCTCTTAGCATGATAAAGAAGATTCAAAGAGAGTGAGATGCCAGCTCCTTTCATTCAGTCAGTACCTTCAAACATTTCTGGTATATGAATAACATGATGTTTTTCAATGGCAAAAATCAATGAATATTGTAAATGCACAAACAGTAATTTCTCCGCATTGCAAGGTGCAATTCTGAAATTTTTTGCTTTTTCATGCTCCTCTTAGCATGATAAAGAAGATTCAAAGAGAGTGAGATACCAGCTCCTTTCATTCAGTCAGTAGCTTCAATCATTTCTGGACGTTTTTCAATGGCAAAAATCAATGAATATTGTAAATGCAGAAACAGTAATTTCTCCGCATTGCAAGGTGCAATTCTGAAATTTTTTGCTTTTTCCTGCTCCTCTTAGCATGATAAAGAAGATTCAAGGAGAGTGAGATGCCAGCTCCTTTCATTCAGTCAGTAGCTTCAATCATTTCTGGACGTTTTTCAATGGCAAAAATCAATGAATATTAAAAATGCACAAACAGTAATTTCTCCGCATTGCAAGGTGCAATTCTGAAATTTTTTGCTTTTTCCTGCTCCTCTTAGCATGATAAAGAAGATTCAAAGAGAGTGAGATGCCAGCTCCTTTCATTCAGTCAGTAGCTTCAATCATTTCTGGACGTTTTTCAATGGCAAAAATCAATGAATATTGTAAATGCACAAACAGTAATTTCTCCGCATTGCAAGGTGCAATTCTGAAATTTTTTGCTTTTTCCTGCTCCTCTTAGCATGATAAAGAAGATTCAAAGAGAGTGAGATGCCAGCTCCTTTCATTCAGTAAGTAGCTTCAAACATTTCTGGTATATGAATAACATGATGTTTTTCAATGGCAAAAATCAATGAATATTGTAAATGCACAAACAGTAAATTCTCCACATTGCAAGGTGCAATTCTGAAATTTTTTGCTTTTTCATGCTCCTCTTAGCATGATAAAGAAGATTCAAAGAGAGTGAGATACCAGCTCCTTTCATTCAGTCAGTAGCTTCAATCATTTCTGGACGTTTTTCAATGGCAAAAATCAATGAATATTGTAAATGCACAAAGAGTAATTTCTCCGCATTGCAAGGTGCAATTCTGAAATTTTTTGCTTTTTCCTGCTCCTCTTAGCATGATAAAGAAGATTCAAAGAGAGTGAGATGCCAGCTCCTTTCATTCAGTCAGTAGCTTCAATCATTTCTGGACGTTTTTCAATGGCAAAAATCAATGAATATTGTAAATGCACAAACAGTAATTTCTCCGCATTGCAAGGTGCAATTCTGAAATTTTTTGCTTTTTCCTGCTCCTCTTAGCATGATAAAGAAGATTCAATGAGAGTGAGATGCCAGCTCCTTTCATTCAGTCAGTAGCTTCAAATATTTCTGGTATATGAATAACATGATGTTTTTCAATGGCAAAAATCAATGAATATTGTAAATGCACAAACAGTAATTTCTCCGCATTGCAAGGTGCAATTCTGAAATTTTTTGCTTTTTCCTGCTCCTCTTAGCATGATAAAGAAGATTCAAAGAGAGTGAGATGCCAGCTCCTTTCATTCAGTCAGTAGCTTCAAACATTTCTGGTATATGAATAACATGTTTTTCAATGGCAAAAATCAATGAATATTGTAAATGCACAAACAGTAATTTCTCCTCATTGCAAGGTGCAATTCTGAAATTTTTTGCTTTTTCCTGCTCCTCTTAGCATGATAAAGAAGATTCAAAGAGAGTGAGATACCAGCTCCTTTCATTCAGTCAGTAGCTTCAATCATTTCTGGACGTTTTTCAATGGCAAAAATCAATGAATATTGTAAATGTACAAACAGTAATTTCTCCGCATTGCAAGGTGCAATTCTGAAATTTTTTGCTTTTTCCTGCTCCTCTTAGCATGATAAAGAAGATTCAAAGAGAGTAAGATGCCAGCTCCTTTCATTCAGTCAGTAGCTTCAATCATTTCTGGACGTTTTTCAATGGCAAAAATCAATGAATATTGTAAATGCACAAACAGTAATTTCTCCGCATTGCAAGGTGCAATTCTGAAATTTTTTGCTTTTTCCTGCTCCTCTTAGCATGATAAATAAGATTCAAAGAGAGTGAGATGCCAGCTCCTTTCATTCAGTCAGTAGCTTCAATCATTTCTGGATGTTTTTCAATGGCAAAAATCAATGAATATTGTAAATGCACAAACAGTAATTTCTCCGCATTGCAAGGTGCAATTCTGAAATTTTTTGCTTTTTCCTGCTCCTCTTAGCATGATAAAGAAGATTCAAAGAGAGTGAGATGCCAGCTCCTTTCATTCAGTCAGTAGCTTCAATCATTTCTGGTATATGAATAACATGATGTTTTTCAATGGCAAAAATCAATGAATATTGTAAATGCACAAACAGTAATTTCTCCGCATTGCAAGGTGCAATTCTGAAATTTTTTGCTTTTTCCTGCTCCTCTTAGCATGATAAAGAAGATTCAAAGAGAGTGAGATGCCAGCTCCTTTCATTCAGTCAGTAGCTTCAATCATTTCTGGACGTTTTTCAATGGCAAAAATCAATGAATATTGTAAATGCACAGACAGTAATTTCTCCGCATTGCAAGGTGCAATTCTGAAATTTTTTGCTTTTTCCTGCTCCTCTTAGCATGATAAAGAAGATTCAAAGAGAGTGAGATGTCAGCTCCTTTCATTCAGTCAGTAGCTTCAAACATTTCTGGTATATGAATAACATGATGTTTTTCAATGGCAAAAATCAATGAATATTGTAAATGCACAAACAGTAATTTCTCCGCATTGCAAGGTGCAATTCTGAAATTTTTTGCTTTTTCCTGCTCCTCTTAGCATGATAAAGAAGATTCAAAGAGAGTGAGATGCCAGCTCCTTTCATTCAGTCAGTAGCTTCAATCATTTCTGGACGTTTTTCAATGGCAAAAATCAATGAATATTGTAAATACACAAACAGTAATTTCTCCGCATTGCAAGGTGCAATTCTGAAATTTTTTGCTTTTTCCTGCTCCTCTTAGCATGATAAAAAAGATTCAAAGAGAGTGAGATGCCAGCTCCTTTCATTCAGTCAGTAGCTTCAATCATTCCTGGTATATGAATAACATGATGTTTTTCAATGGCAAAAATCAATGAATATTGTAAATGCACAAACAGTAATTTCTCCGCATTGCAAGGTGCAATTCTGAAATTTTTTGCTTTTTCCTGCTCCTCTTAGCATGATAAAGAAGTTTCAAAGAGAGTGAGATGCCAGCTCCTTTCATTCAGTCCGTAGCTTCAATCATTTCTGGACGTTTTTCAATGGCAAAAATCAATGAATATTAAAAATGCACAAACAGTAATTTCTCCGCATTGCAAGGTGCAATTCTGAAATTTTTTGCTTTTTCCTGCTCCTCTTAGCATGATAAAGAAGATTCAAAGAGAGTGAGATGCCAGCTCCTTTCATTCAGTCAGTACCTTCAAACATTTCTGGTATATGAATAACATGATGTTTTTCAATGGCAAAAATCAATGAATATTGTAAATGCACAAACAGTAATTTCTCCGCATTGCAAGGTGCAATTCTGAAATTTTTTGCTTTTTCATGCTCCTCTTAGCATGATAAAGAAGATTCAAAGAGAGTGAGATACCAGCTCCTTTCATTCAGTCAGTAGCTTCAATCATTTCTGGACGTTTTTCAATGGCAAAAATCAATGAATATTGTAAATGCAGAAACAGTAATTTCTCCGCATTGCAAGGTGCAATTCTGAAATTTTTTGCTTTTTCCTGCTCCTCTTAGCATGATAAAGAAGATTCAAGGAGAGTGAGATGCCAGCTCCTTTCATTCAGTCAGTAGCTTCAATCATTTCTGGACGTTTTTCAATGGCAAAAATCAATGAATATTAAAAATGCACAAACAGTAATTTCTCCGCATTGCAAGGTGCAATTCTGAAATTTTTTGCTTTTTCCTGCTCCTCTTAGCATGATAAAGAAGATTCAAAGAGAGTGAGATGCCAGCTCCTTTCATTCAGTCAGTAGCTTCAATCATTTCTGGACGTTTTTCAATGGCAAAAATCAATGAATATTGTAAATGCACAAACAGTAATTTCTCCGCATTGCAAGGTGCAATTCTGAAATTTTTTGCTTTTTCCTGCTCCTCTTAGCATGATAAAGAAGATTCAAAGAGAGTGAGATGCCAGCTCCTTTCATTCAGTAAGTAGCTTCAAACATTTCTGGTATATGAATAACATGATGTTTTTCAATGGCAAAAATCAATGAATATTGTAAATGCACAAACAGTAAATTCTCCACATTGCAAGGTGCAATTCTGAAATTTTTTGCTTTTTCATGCTCCTCTTAGCATGATAAAGAAGATTCAAAGAGAGTGAGATACCAGCTCCTTTCATTCAGTCAGTAGCTTCAATCATTTCTGGACGTTTTTCAATGGCAAAAATCAATGAATATTGTAAATGCACAAAGAGTAATTTCTCCGCATTGCAAGGTGCAATTCTGAAATTTTTTGCTTTTTCCTGCTCCTCTTAGCATGATAAAGAAGATTCAAAGAGAGTGAGATGCCAGCTCCTTTCATTCAGTCAGTAGCTTCAATCATTTCTGGACGTTTTTCAATGGCAAAAATCAATGAATATTGTAAATGCACAAACAGTAATTTCTCCGCATTGCAAGGTGCAATTCTGAAATTTTTTGCTTTTTCCTGCTCCTCTTAGCATGATAAAGAAGATTCAATGAGAGTGAGATGCCAGCTCCTTTCATTCAGTCAGTAGCTTCAAATATTTCTGGTATATGAATAACATGATGTTTTTCAATGGCAAAAATCAATGAATATTGTAAATGCACAAACAGTAATTTCTCCGCATTGCAAGGTGCAATTCTGAAATTTTTTGCTTTTTCCTGCTCCTCTTAGCATGATAAAGAAGATTCAAAGAGAGTGAGATGCCAGCTCCTTTCATTCAGTCAGTAGCTTCAAACATTTCTGGTATATGAATAACATGTTTTTCAATGGCAAAAATCAATGAATATTGTAAATGCACAAACAGTAATTTCTCCTCATTGCAAGGTGCAATTCTGAAATTTTTTGCTTTTTCCTGCTCCTCTTAGCATGATAAAGAAGATTCAAAGAGAGTGAGATACCAGCTCCTTTCATTCAGTCAGTAGCTTCAATCATTTCTGGACGTTTTTCAATGGCAAAAATCAATGAATATTGTAAATGTACAAACAGTAATTTCTCCGCATTGCAAGGTGCAATTCTGAAATTTTTTGCTTTTTCCTGCTCCTCTTAGCATGATAAAGAAGATTCAAAGAGAGTAAGATGCCAGCTCCTTTCATTCAGTCAGTAGCTTCAATCATTTCTGGACGTTTTTCAATGGCAAAAATCAATGAATATTGTAAATGCACAAACAGTAATTTCTCCGCATTGCAAGGTGCAATTCTGAAATTTTTTGCTTTTTCCTGCTCCTCTTAGCATGATAAATAAGATTCAAAGAGAGTGAGATGCCAGCTCCTTTCATTCAGTCAGTAGCTTCAATCATTTCTGGATGTTTTTCAATGGCAAAAATCAATGAATATTGTAAATGCACAAACAGTAATTTCTCCGCATTGCAAGGTGCAATTCTGAAATTTTTTGCTTTTTCCTGCTCCTCTTAGCATGATAAAGAAGATTCAAAGAGAGTGAGATGCCAGCTCCTTTCATTCAGTCAGTAGCTTCAATCATTTCTGGTATATGAATAACATGATGTTTTTCAATGGCAAAAATCAATGAATATTGTAAATGCACAAACAGTAATTTCTCCGCATTGCAAGGTGCAATTCTGAAATTTTTTGCTTTTTCCTGCTCCTCTTAGCATGATAAAGAAGATTCAAAGAGAGTGAGATGCCAGCTCCTTTCATTCAGTCAGTAGCTTCAATCATTTCTGGACGTTTTTCAATGGCAAAAATCAATGAATATTGTAAATGCACAGACAGTAATTTCTCCGCATTGCAAGGTGCAATTCTGAAATTTTTTGCTTTTTCCTGCTCCTCTTAGCATGATAAAGAAGATTCAAAGAGAGTGAGATGTCAGCTCCTTTCATTCAGTCAGTAGCTTCAAACATTTCTGGTATATGAATAACATGATGTTTTTCAATGGCAAAAATCAATGAATATTGTAAATGCACAAACAGTAATTTCTCCACATTGCAAGGTGCAATTCTGAAATTTTTAGCTTTTTCCTGCTCCTCTTTGCATGATAAAGAAGATTCAAAGAGAGTGAGATGCCAGCTCCTTTCATTCAGTCAGTAGCTTCAATCATTTCTGGACGTTTTTCAATGGCAAAAATCAATGAATATTGTAAATGCACAAACAGTAATTTCTCCGCATTGCAAGGTGCAATTCTGAAATTTTTTGCTTTTTCCTGCTCCTCTTAGCATGGTAAAGAAGATTCAAAGAGAGTGAGATGCCAGCTCCTTTCATTCAGTCAGTATCTTCAATCATTTCTGGACGTTTTTCAATGGCAAAAATCAATGAATATTGTAAATGCACAAACAGTAATTTCTCCGCATTGCAAGGTGCAATTCTGAAATTTTTTGCTTTTTCCTGCTCCTCTTAGCATGATAAAGAAGATTCAATGAGAGTGAGATGCCAGCTCCTTTCATTCAGTCAGTAGCTTCAAATATTTCTGGTATATGAATAACATGATGTTTTTCAATGGCAAAAATCAATGAATATTGTAAATGCACAAACAGTAATTTCTCCGCATTGCAAGGTGCAATTCTGAAATTTTTTGCTTTTTCCTGCTCCTCTTAGCATGATAAAGAAGATTCAAAGAGAGTGAGATGCCAGCTCCTTTCATTCAGTCAGTAGCTTCAATCATTTCTGGACGTTTTTCAATGGCAAAAATCAATGAATATTGTAAATGCACAAACAGTAATTTCTCCGCATTGCAAGGTGCAATTCTGAAATTTTTTGCTTTTTCCTGCTCCTCTTAGCATGATAAAGAAGATTCAAAGAGAGTGAGATGCCAGCTCCTTTCATTCAGTCAGTAGCTTCAAACATTTCTGGTATATGAATAACATGATGTTTTTCAATGGCAAAAATCAATGAATATTGTAAATGCACAAACAGTAATTTCTCCGCATTGCAAGGTGCAATTCTGAAATTTTTTGCTTTTTCCTGCTCCTCTTAGCATGATAAAGAAGATTCAAAGAGAGTGAGATGCCAGCTCCTTTCATTCAGTCAGTAGCTTCAATCATTTCTGGACGTTTTTCAATGGCAAAAATCAATGAATATTGTAAATGCACAAACAGTAATTTCTCCGCATTGCAAGGTGCAATTCTGAAATTTTTTGCTTTTTCCTGCTCCTCTTAGCATGATAAAGAAGATTCAAAGAGAGTGAGATGCCAGCTCCTTTCATTCAGTCAGTAGCTTCAAACATTTCTGGTATATGAATAACATGATGTTTTTCAATGGCAAAAATCAATGAATATTGTAAATGCACAAACAGTAATTTCTCCGCATTGCAAGGTGCAATTCTGAAATTTTTTGCTTTTTCCTGCTCCTCTTAGCATGATAAAGAAGATTCAAAGAGAGTGAGATGCCAGCTCCTTTCATTCAGTCAGTAGCTTCAAACATTTCTGGTATATGAATAACATGTTTTTCAATGGCAAAAATCAATGAATATTGTAAATGCACAAACAGTAATTTCTCCTCATTGCAAGGTGCAATTCTGAAATTTTTTGCTTTTTCCTGCTCCTCTTAGCATGATAAAGAAGATTCAAAGAGAGTGAGATGCCAGCTCCTTTCATTCAGTCAGTAGCTTCAATCATTTCTGGACGTTTTTCAATGGCAAAAATCAATGAATATTGTAAATGCACAGACAGTAATTTCTCCGCATTGCAAGGTGCAATTCTGAAATTTTTTGCTTTTTCCTGCTCCTCTTAGCATGATAAAGAAGATTCAAAGAGAGTGAGATGTCAGCTCCTTTCATTCAGTCAGTAGCTTCAAACATTTCTGGTATATGAATAACATGATGTTTTTCAATGGCAAAAATCAATGAATATTGTAAATGCACAAACAGTAATTTCTCCACATTGCAAGGTGCAATTCTGAAATTTTTAGCTTTTTCCTGCTCCTCTTTGCATGATAAAGAAGATTCAAAGAGAGTGAGATGCCAGCTCCTTTCATTCAGTCAGTAGCTTCAATCATTTCTGGACGTTTTTCAATGGCAAAAATCAATGAATATTGTAAATGCACAAACAGTAATTTCTCCGCATTGCAAGGTGCAATTCTGAAATTTTTTGCTTTTTCCTGCTCCTCTTAGCATGGTAAAGAAGATTCAAAGAGAGTGAGATGCCAGCTCCTTTCATTCAGTCAGTATCTTCAATCATTTCTGGACGTTTTTCAATGGCAAAAATCAATGAATATTGTAAATGCACAAACAGTAATTTCTCCGCATTGCAAGGTGCAATTCTGAAATTTTTTGCTTTTTCCTGCTCCTCTTAGCATGATAAAGAAGATTCAATGAGAGTGAGATGCCAGCTCCTTTCATTCAGTCAGTAGCTTCAAATATTTCTGGTATATGAATAACATGATGTTTTTCAATGGCAAAAATCAATGAATATTGTAAATGCACAAACAGTAATTTCTCCGCATTGCAAGGTGCAATTCTGAAATTTTTTGCTTTTTCCTGCTCCTCTTAGCATGATAAAGAAGATTCAAAGAGAGTGAGATGCCAGCTCCTTTCATTCAGTCAGTAGCTTCAATCATTTCTGGACGTTTTTCAATGGCAAAAATCAATGAATATTGTAAATGCACAAACAGTAATTTCTCCGCATTGCAAGGTGCAATTCTGAAATTTTTTGCTTTTTCCTGCTCCTCTTAGCATGATAAAGAAGATTCAAAGAGAGTGAGATGCCAGCTCCTTTCATTCAGTCAGTAGCTTCAAACATTTCTGGTATATGAATAACATGATGTTTTTCAATGGCAAAAATCAATGAATATTGTAAATGCACAAACAGTAATTTCTCCGCATTGCAAGGTGCAATTCTGAAATTTTTTGCTTTTTCCTGCTCCTCTTAGCATGATAAAGAAGATTCAAAGAGAGTGAGATGCCAGCTCCTTTCATTCAGTCAGTAGCTTCAATCATTTCTGGACGTTTTTCAATGGCAAAAATCAATGAATATTGTAAATGCACAAACAGTAATTTCTCCGCATTGCAAGGTGCAATTCTGAAATTTTTTGCTTTTTCCTGCTCCTCTTAGCATGATAAAGAAGATTCAAAGAGAGTGAGATGCCAGCTCCTTTCATTCAGTCAGTAGCTTCAAACATTTCTGGTATATGAATAACATGATGTTTTTCAATGGCAAAAATCAATGAATATTGTAAATGCACAAACAGTAATTTCTCCGCATTGCAAGGTGCAATTCTGAAATTTTTTGCTTTTTCCTGCTCCTCTTAGCATGATAAAGAAGATTCAAAGAGAGTGAGATGCCAGCTCCTTTCATTCAGTCAGTAGCTTCAAACATTTCTGGTATATGAATAACATGTTTTTCAATGGCAAAAATCAATGAATATTGTAAATGCACAAACAGTAATTTCTCCTCATTGCAAGGTGCAATTCTGAAATTTTTTGCTTTTTCCTGCTCCTCTTAGCATGATAAAGAAGATTCAAAGAGAGTGAGATGCCAGCTCCTTTCATTCAGTCAGTAGCTTCAATCATTTCTGGACGTTTTTCAATGGCAAAAATCAATGAATATTGTAAATGCACAAACAGTAATTTCTCCGCATTGCAAGGTGCAATTCTGAAATTTTTTGCTTTTTCCTGCTCCTCTTAGCATGATAAAGAAGATTCAAAGAGAGTGAGATGCCAGCTCCTTTCATTCAGTCAGTAGTTTCAAACATTTCTGGTATATGAATAACATGATGTTTTTCAATGGCAAAAATCAATGAATATTGTAAATGCACAAACAGTAATTTCTCCGCATTGCAAGGTGCAATTCTGAAATTTTTTGCTTTTTCCTGCTCCTCTTAGCATGATAAAGAAGATTCAAAGAGAGTGAGATGCCAGCTCCTTTCATTCAGTCAGTAGCTTCAATCATTTCTGGACGTTTTTCAATGGCAAAAATCAATGAATATTGTAAATGCACAAACAGTAATTTCTCCGCATTGCAAGGTGCAATTCTGAAATTTTTTGCTTTTTCCTGCTCCTCTTAGCATGATAAAGAAGATTCAAAGAGAGTGAGATGCCAGCTCCTTTCATTCAGTCAGTAGCTTCAAACATTTCTGGTATATGAATAACATGATGTTTTTCAATGGCAAAAATCAATGAATATTGTAAATGCACAAACAGTAATTTCTCCGCATTGCAAGGTGCAATTCTGAAATTTTTTGCTTTTTCCTGCTCCTCTTAGCATGATAAAGAAGATTCAAAGAGAGTGAGATGCCAGCTCCTTTCATTCAGTCAGTAGCTTCAATCATTTCTGGACGTTTTTCAATGGCAAAAATCAATGAATATTGTAAATACACAAACAGTAATTTCTCCGCATTGCAAGGTGCAATTCTGAAATTTTTTGCTTTTTCCTGCTCCTCTTAGCATGATAAAGAAGATTCAAAGAGAGTGAGATGCCAGCTCCTTTCATTCAGTCAGTAGCTTCAATCATTCCTGGTATATGAATAACATGATGTTTTTCAATGGCAAAAATCAATGAATATTGTAAATGCACAAACAGTAATTTCTCCGCATTGCAAGGTGCAATTCTGAAATTTTTTGCTTTTTCCTGCTCCTCTTAGCATGATAAAGAAGTTTCAAAGAGAGTGAGATGCCAGCTCCTTTCATTCAGTCAGTAGCTTCAATCATTTCTGGACGTTTTTCAATGGCAAAAATCAATGAATATTAAAAATGCACAAACAGTAATTTCTCCGCATTGCAAGGTGCAATTCTGAAATTTTTTGCTTTTTCCTGCTCCTCTTAGCATGATAAAGAAGATTCAAAGAGAGTGAGATGCCAGCTCCTTTCATTCAGTCAGTAGCTTCAAACATTTCTGGTATATGAATAACATGATGTTTTTCAATGGCAAAAATCAATGAATATTGTAAATGCACAAACAGTAATTTCTCCGCATTGCAAGGTGCAATTCTGAAATTTTTTGCTTTTTCATGCTCCTCTTAGCATGATAAAGAAGATTCAAAGAGAGTGAGATACCAGCTCCTTTCATTCAGTCAGTAGCTTCAATCATTTCTGGACGTTTTTCAATGGCAAAAATCAATGAATATTGTAAATGCAGAAACAGTAATTTCTCCGCATTGCAAGGTGCAATTCTGAAATTTTTTGCTTTTTCCTGCTCCTCTTAGCATGATAAAGAAGATTCAAGGAGAGTGAGATGCCAGCTCCTTTCATTCAGTCAGTAGCTTCAATCATTTCTGGACGTTTTTCAATGGCAAAAATCAATGAATATTAAAAATGCACAAACAGTAATTTCTCCGCATTGCAAGGTGCAATTCTGAAATTTTTTGCTTTTTCCTGCTCCTCTTAGCATGATAAAGAAGATTCAAAGAGAGTGAGATGCCAGCTCCTTTCATTCAGTCAGTAGCTTCAATCATTTCTGGACGTTTTTCAATGGCAAAAATCAATGAATATTGTAAATGCACAAACAGTAATTTCTCCGCATTGCAAGGTGCAATTCTGAAATTTTTTGCTTTTTCCTGCTCCTCTTAGCATGATAAAGAAGATTCAAAGAGAGTGAGATGCCAGCTCCTTTCATTCAGTCAGTAGCTTCAAACATTTCTGGTATATGAATAACATGATGTTTTTCAATGGCAAAAATCAATGAATATTGTAAATGCACAAACAGTAATTTCTCCACATTGCAAGGTGCAATTCTGAAATTTTTTGCTTTTTCATGCTCCTCTTAGCATGATAAAGAAGATTCAAAGAGAGTGAGATACCAGCTCCTTTCATTCAGTCAGTAGCTTCAATCATTTCTGGACGTTTTTCAATGGCAAAAATCAATGAATATTGTAAATGCACAAACAGTAATTTCTCCGCATTGCAAGGTGCAATTCTGAAATTTTTTGCTTTTTCATGCTCCTCTTAGCATGATAAAGAAGATTCAAAGAGAGTGAGATGCGAGCTCCTTTCATTCAGTCAGTATCTTCAATCATTTCTGGACGTTTTTCAATGGCAAAAATCAATGAATATTGTAAATGCACAAACAGTAATTTCTCCACATTGCAAGGTGCAATTCTGAAATTTTTTGCTTTTTCCTGCTCCTCTTAGCATGATAAAGAAGATTCAATGAGAGTGAGATGCCAGCTCCTTTCATTCAGTCAGTAGCTTCAAACATTTCTGGTATATGAATAACATGATGTTTTTCAATGGCAAAAATCAATGAATATTGTAAATGCACAAACAGTAATTTCTCCGCATTGCAAGGTGCAATTCTGAAATTTTTTGCTTTTTCCTGCTCCTCTTAGCATGATAAAGAAGATTCAAAGAGAGTGAGATGCCAGCTCCTTTCATTCAGTCAGTAGCTTCAATCATTTCTGGACGTTTTTCAATGGCAAAAATCAATGAATATTGTAAATGCACAAACAGTAATTTCTCCGCATTGCAAGGTGCAATTCTGAAATTTTTTGCTTTTTCCTGCTCCTCTTAGCATGATAAAGAAGATTCAAAGAGAGTGAGATGCCAGCTCCTTTCATTCAGTCAGTAGATTCAAACATTTCTGGTATATGAATAACATGTTTTTCAATGGCAAAAATCAATGAATATTGTTAATGCACAAACAGTAATTTCTCCTCATTGCAAGGTGCAATTCTGAAATTTTTTGCTTTTTCCTGCTCCTCTTAGCATGATAAAGAAGATTCAAAAAGAGTGAGATACCAGCTCCTTTCATTCAGTCAGTATCTTCAATCATTTCTGGACGTTTTTCAATGGCAAAAATCAATGAATATTGTAAATGCACAAACAGTAATTTCTCCGCATTGCAAGGTGCAATTCTGAAATTTTTTGCTTTTTCCTGCTCCTCTTAGCATGATAAAGAAGATTCAAAGAGAGTGAGATGCCAGCTCCTTTCATTCAGTCAGTATCTTCAATCATTTCTGGACGTTTTTCAATCGCAAAAATCAATGAATATTGTAAATGCACAAACAGTAATTTCTCCACATTGCAAGGTGCAATTCTGAAATTTTTTGCTTTTTCCTGCTCCTCTTAGCATGATAAAGAAGATTCAATGAGAGTGAGATGCCAGCTCCTTTCATTCAGTCAGTAGCTTCAAACATTTCTGGTATATGAATAACATGATGTTTTTCAATGGCAAAAATCAATGAATATTGTAAATGCACAAACAGTAATTTCTCCGCATTGCAAGGTGCAATTCTGAAATTTTTTGCTTTTTCCTGCTCCTCTTAGCATGATAAAGAAGATTCAAAGAGAGTGAGATGCCAGCTCCTTTCATTCAGTCAGTAGCTTCAATCATTTCTGGACGTTTTTCAATGGCAAAAATCAATGAATATTGTAAATGCACAAACAGTAATTTCTCCGCATTGCAAGGTGCAATTCTGAAATTTTTTGCTTTTTCCTGCTCCTCTTAGCATGATAAAGAAGATTCAAAGAGAGTGAGATGCCAGCTCCTTTCATTCAGTCAGCAGATTCAAACATTTCTGGTATATGAATAACATGTTTTTCAATGGCAAAAATCAATGAATATTGTTAATGCACAAACAGTAATTTCTCCTCATTGCAAGGTGCAATTCTGAAATTTTTTGCTTTTTCCTGCTCCTCTTAGCATGATAAAGAAGATTCAAAAAGAGTGAGATACCAGCTCCTTTCATTCAGTCAGTAGCTTCAATCATTTCTGGACGTTTTTCAATGGCAAAAATCAATGAATATTTTAAATGCACAAACAGTAATTTCTCCGCATTGCAAGGTGCAATTCTGAAATTTTTTGCTTTTTCCTGCTCCTCTTAGCATGATAAAGAAGATTCAAAGAGAGTGAGATGCCAGCTCCTTTCATTCAGTCAGTAGCTTCAAACATTTCTGGTATATGAATAACATGATGTTTTTCAATGGCAAAAATCAATGAATATTGTAAATGCACAAACAGTAATTTCTCCACATTGCAAGGTGCAATTCTGAAATTTTTTGCTTTTTCCTGCTCCTCTTAGCATGATAAAGAAGATTCAAAGAGAGTGAGATGCCAGCTCCTTTCATTCAGTCAGTAGCTTCAATCATTTCTGGACATTTTTCAATGGCAAAAATCAATGAATATTGTAAATGCACAAACAGTAATTTCTCCGCATTGCAAGGTGCAATTCTGAAATTTTTTGCTTTTTCCTGCTCCTCTTAGCATGATAAAGAAGATTCAAAGAGAGTGAGATGCCAGCTCCTTTCATTCAGTCAGTAGCTTCAAACATTTCTGGTATATGAATAACATGATGTTTTTCAATGGCAAAAATCAATGAATATTGTAAATGCACAAACAGTAATTTCTCCGCATTGCAAGGTGCATTTCTGAAATTTTTTGCTTTTTCCTGCTCCTCTTAGCATGATAAAGAAGATTCAAAGAGAGTAAGATGCCAGCTCCTTTCATTCAGTCAGTAGCTTCAATCATTTCTGGACGTTTTTCAATGGCAAAAATCAATGAATATTGTAAATGCACAAACAGTAATTTCTCCGCATTGCAAGGTGCAATTCTGAAATTTTTTGCTTTTTCCTGCTCCTCTTAGCATGATAAAGAAGATTCAAAGAGAGTGAGATGCCAGCTCCTTTCATTCAGTCAGTAGCTTCAATCATTTCTGGACGTTTTTCAATGGCAAAAATCAATGAATATTGTAAATGCACAAACAGTAATTTCTCCGCATTGCAAGGTGCAATTCTGAAATTTTTTGCTTTTTCCTGCTCCTCTTAGCATGATAAAGAAGATTCAAAGAGAGTGAGATGTCAGCTCCTTTCATTCAGTCAGTAGCTTCAAACATTTCTGGTATATGAATAACATGATGTTTTTCAATGGCAAAAATCAATGAATATTGTAAATGCACAAACAGTAATTTCTCCGCATTGCAAGGTGCAATTCTGAAATTTTTTGCTTTTTCCTGCTCCTCTTAGCATGATAAAGAAGATTCAAAGAGAGTGAGATGCCAGCTCCTTTCATTCAGTCAGTAGCTTCAATCATTTCTGGACGTTTTTCAATGGCAAAAATCAATGAATATTGTAAATACACAAACAGTAATTTCTCCGCATTGCAAGGTGCAATTCTGAAATTTTTTGCTTTTTCCTGCTCCTCTTAGCATGATAAAAAAGATTCAAAGAGAGTGAGATGCCAGCTCCTTTCATTCAGTCAGTAGCTTCAATCATTCCTGGTATATGAATAACATGATGTTTTTCAATGGCAAAAATCAATGAATATTGTAAATGCACAAACAGTAATTTCTCCGCATTGCAAGGTGCAATTCTGAAATTTTTTGCTTTTTCCTGCTCCTCTTAGCATGATAAAGAAGTTTCAAAGAGAGTGAGATGCCAGCTCCTTTCATTCAGTCCGTAGCTTCAATCATTTCTGGACGTTTTTCAATGGCAAAAATCAATGAATATTAAAAATGCACAAACAGTAATTTCTCCGCATTGCAAGGTGCAATTCTGAAATTTTTTGCTTTTTCCTGCTCCTCTTAGCATGATAAAGAAGATTCAAAGAGAGTGAGATGCCAGCTCCTTTCATTCAGTCAGTACCTTCAAACATTTCTGGTATATGAATAACATGATGTTTTTCAATGGCAAAAATCAATGAATATTGTAAATGCACAAACAGTAATTTCTCCGCATTGCAAGGTGCAATTCTGAAATTTTTTGCTTTTTCATGCTCCTCTTAGCATGATAAAGAAGATTCAAAGAGAGTGAGATGCCAGCTCCTTTCATTCAGTCAGTAGCTTCAATCATTTCTGGACGTTTTTCAATGGCAAAAATCAATGAATATTGTAAATGCACAAACAGTAATTTCTCCGCATTGCAAGGTGCAATTCTGAAATTTTTTGCTTTTTCCTGCTCCTCTTAGCATGATAAAGAAGATTCAAAGAGAGTGAGATGCCAGCTCCTTTCATTCAGTCAGCAGATTCAAACATTTCTGGTATATGAATAACATGTTTTTCAATGGCAAAAATCAATGAATATTGTTAATGCACAAACAGTAATTTCTCCTCATTGCAAGGTGCAATTCTGAAATTTTTTGCTTTTTCCTGCTCCTCTTAGCATGATAAAGAAGATTCAAAAAGAGTGAGATACCAGCTCCTTTCATTCAGTCAGTAGCTTCAATCATTTCTGGACGTTTTTCAATGGCAAAAATCAATGAATATTTTAAATGCACAAACAGTAATTTCTCCGCATTGCAAGGTGCAATTCTGAAATTTTTTGCTTTTTCCTGCTCCTCTTAGCATGATAAAGAAGATTCAAAGAGAGTGAGATGCCAGCTCCTTTCATTCAGTCAGTAGCTTCAAACATTTCTGGTATATGAATAACATGATGTTTTTCAATGGCAAAAATCAATGAATATTGTAAATGCACAAACAGTAATTTCTCCACATTGCAAGGTGCAATTCTGAAATTTTTTGCTTTTTCCTGCTCCTCTTAGCATGATAAAGAAGATTCAAAGAGAGTGAGATGCCAGCTCCTTTCATTCAGTCAGTAGCTTCAATCATTTCTGGACATTTTTCAATGGCAAAAATCAATGAATATTGTAAATGCACAAACAGTAATTTCTCCGCATTGCAAGGTGCAATTCTGAAATTTTTTGCTTTTTCCTGCTCCTCTTAGCATGATAAAGAAGATTCAAAGAGAGTGAGATGCCAGCTCCTTTCATTCAGTCAGTAGCTTCAAACATTTCTGGTATATGAATAACATGATGTTTTTCAATGGCAAAAATCAATGAATATTGTAAATGCACAAACAGTAATTTCTCCGCATTGCAAGGTGCATTTCTGAAATTTTTTGCTTTTTCCTGCTCCTCTTAGCATGATAAAGAAGATTCAAAGAGAGTAAGATGCCAGCTCCTTTCATTCAGTCAGTAGCTTCAATCATTTCTGGACGTTTTTCAATGGCAAAAATCAATGAATATTGTAAATGCACAAACAGTAATTTCTCCGCATTGCAAGGTGCAATTCTGAAATTTTTTGCTTTTTCCTGCTCCTCTTAGCATGATAAAGAAGATTCAAAGAGAGTGAGATGCCAGCTCCTTTCATTCAGTCAGTAGCTTCAATCATTTCTGGACGTTTTTCAATGGCAAAAATCAATGAATATTGTAAATGCACAAACAGTAATTTCTCCGCATTGCAAGGTGCAATTCTGAAATTTTTTGCTTTTTCCTGCTCCTCTTAGCATGATAAAGAAGATTCAAAGAGAGTGAGATGTCAGCTCCTTTCATTCAGTCAGTAGCTTCAAACATTTCTGGTATATGAATAACATGATGTTTTTCAATGGCAAAAATCAATGAATATTGTAAATGCACAAACAGTAATTTCTCCGCATTGCAAGGTGCAATTCTGAAATTTTTTGCTTTTTCCTGCTCCTCTTAGCATGATAAAGAAGATTCAAAGAGAGTGAGATGCCAGCTCCTTTCATTCAGTCAGTAGCTTCAATCATTTCTGGACGTTTTTCAATGGCAAAAATCAATGAATATTGTAAATACACAAACAGTAATTTCTCCGCATTGCAAGGTGCAATTCTGAAATTTTTTGCTTTTTCCTGCTCCTCTTAGCATGATAAAAAAGATTCAAAGAGAGTGAGATGCCAGCTCCTTTCATTCAGTCAGTAGCTTCAATCATTCCTGGTATATGAATAACATGATGTTTTTCAATGGCAAAAATCAATGAATATTGTAAATGCACAAACAGTAATTTCTCCGCATTGCAAGGTGCAATTCTGAAATTTTTTGCTTTTTCCTGCTCCTCTTAGCATGATAAAGAAGTTTCAAAGAGAGTGAGATGCCAGCTCCTTTCATTCAGTCCGTAGCTTCAATCATTTCTGGACGTTTTTCAATGGCAAAAATCAATGAATATTAAAAATGCACAAACAGTAATTTCTCCGCATTGCAAGGTGCAATTCTGAAATTTTTTGCTTTTTCCTGCTCCTCTTAGCATGATAAAGAAGATTCAAAGAGAGTGAGATGCCAGCTCCTTTCATTCAGTCAGTACCTTCAAACATTTCTGGTATATGAATAACATGATGTTTTTCAATGGCAAAAATCAATGAATATTGTAAATGCACAAACAGTAATTTCTCCGCATTGCAAGGTGCAATTCTGAAATTTTTTGCTTTTTCATGCTCCTCTTAGCATGATAAAGAAGATTCAAAGAGAGTGAGATACCAGCTCCTTTCATTCAGTCAGTAGCTTCAATCATTTCTGGACGTTTTTCAATGGCAAAAATCAATGAATATTGTAAATGCAGAAACAGTAATTTCTCCGCATTGCAAGGTGCAATTCTGAAATTTTTTGCTTTTTCCTGCTCCTCTTAGCATGATAAAGAAGATTCAAGGAGAGTGAGATGCCAGCTCCTTTCATTCAGTCAGTAGCTTCAATCATTTCTGGACGTTTTTCAATGGCAAAAATCAATGAATATTAAAAATGCACAAACAGTAATTTCTCCGCATTGCAAGGTGCAATTCTGAAATTTTTTGCTTTTTCCTGCTCCTCTTAGCATGATAAAGAAGATTCAAAGAGAGTGAGATGCCAGCTCCTTTCATTCAGTCAGTAGCTTCAATCATTTCTGGACGTTTTTCAATGGCAAAAATCAATGAATATTGTAAATGCACAAACAGTAATTTCTCCGCATTGCAAGGTGCAATTCTGAAATTTTTTGCTTTTTCCTGCTCCTCTTAGCATGATAAAGAAGATTCAAAGAGAGTGAGATGCCAGCTCCTTTCATTCAGTAAGTAGCTTCAAACATTTCTGGTATATGAATAACATGATGTTTTTCAATGGCAAAAATCAATGAATATTGTAAATGCACAAACAGTAAATTCTCCACATTGCAAGGTGCAATTCTGAAATTTTTTGCTTTTTCATGCTCCTCTTAGCATGATAAAGAAGATTCAAAGAGAGTGAGATACCAGCTCCTTTCATTCAGTCAGTAGCTTCAATCATTTCTGGACGTTTTTCAATGGCAAAAATCAATGAATATTGTAAATGCACAAAGAGTAATTTCTCCGCATTGCAAGGTGCAATTCTGAAATTTTTTGCTTTTTCCTGCTCCTCTTAGCATGATAAAGAAGATTCAAAGAGAGTGAGATGCCAGCTCCTTTCATTCAGTCAGTAGCTTCAATCATTTCTGGACGTTTTTCAATGGCAAAAATCAATGAATATTGTAAATGCACAAACAGTAATTTCTCCGCATTGCAAGGTGCAATTCTGAAATTTTTTGCTTTTTCCTGCTCCTCTTAGCATGATAAAGAAGATTCAATGAGAGTGAGATGCCAGCTCCTTTCATTCAGTCAGTAGCTTCAAATATTTCTGGTATATGAATAACATGATGTTTTTCAATGGCAAAAATCAATGAATATTGTAAATGCACAAACAGTAATTTCTCCGCATTGCAAGGTGCAATTCTGAAATTTTTTGCTTTTTCCTGCTCCTCTTAGCATGATAAAGAAGATTCAAAGAGAGTGAGATGCCAGCTCCTTTCATTCAGTCAGTAGCTTCAAACATTTCTGGTATATGAATAACATGTTTTTCAATGGCAAAAATCAATGAATATTGTAAATGCACAAACAGTAATTTCTCCTCATTGCAAGGTGCAATTCTGAAATTTTTTGCTTTTTCCTGCTCCTCTTAGCATGATAAAGAAGATTCAAAGAGAGTGAGATACCAGCTCCTTTCATTCAGTCAGTAGCTTCAATCATTTCTGGACGTTTTTCAATGGCAAAAATCAATGAATATTGTAAATGTACAAACAGTAATTTCTCCGCATTGCAAGGTGCAATTCTGAAATTTTTTGCTTTTTCCTGCTCCTCTTAGCATGATAAAGAAGATTCAAAGAGAGTAAGATGCCAGCTCCTTTCATTCAGTCAGTAGCTTCAATCATTTCTGGACGTTTTTCAATGGCAAAAATCAATGAATATTGTAAATGCACAAACAGTAATTTCTCCGCATTGCAAGGTGCAATTCTGAAATTTTTTGCTTTTTCCTGCTCCTCTTAGCATGATAAATAAGATTCAAAGAGAGTGAGATGCCAGCTCCTTTCATTCAGTCAGTAGCTTCAATCATTTCTGGATGTTTTTCAATGGCAAAAATCAATGAATATTGTAAATGCACAAACAGTAATTTCTCCGCATTGCAAGGTGCAATTCTGAAATTTTTTGCTTTTTCCTGCTCCTCTTAGCATGATAAAGAAGATTCAAAGAGAGTGAGATGCCAGCTCCTTTCATTCAGTCAGTAGCTTCAATCATTTCTGGTATATGAATAACATGATGTTTTTCAATGGCAAAAATCAATGAATATTGTAAATGCACAAACAGTAATTTCTCCGCATTGCAAGGTGCAATTCTGAAATTTTTTGCTTTTTCCTGCTCCTCTTAGCATGATAAAGAAGATTCAAAGAGAGTGAGATGCCAGCTCCTTTCATTCAGTCAGTAGCTTCAATCATTTCTGGACGTTTTTCAATGGCAAAAATCAATGAATATTGTAAATGCACAGACAGTAATTTCTCCGCATTGCAAGGTGCAATTCTGAAATTTTTTGCTTTTTCCTGCTCCTCTTAGCATGATAAAGAAGATTCAAAGAGAGTGAGATGTCAGCTCCTTTCATTCAGTCAGTAGCTTCAAACATTTCTGGTATATGAATAACATGATGTTTTTCAATGGCAAAAATCAATGAATATTGTAAATGCACAAACAGTAATTTCTCCACATTGCAAGGTGCAATTCTGAAATTTTTAGCTTTTTCCTGCTCCTCTTTGCATGATAAAGAAGATTCAAAGAGAGTGAGATGCCAGCTCCTTTCATTCAGTCAGTAGCTTCAATCATTTCTGGACGTTTTTCAATGGCAAAAATCAATGAATATTGTAAATGCACAAACAGTAATTTCTCCGCATTGCAAGGTGCAATTCTGAAATTTTTTGCTTTTTCCTGCTCCTCTTAGCATGGTAAAGAAGATTCAAAGAGAGTGAGATGCCAGCTCCTTTCATTCAGTCAGTATCTTCAATCATTTCTGGACGTTTTTCAATGGCAAAAATCAATGAATATTGTAAATGCACAAACAGTAATTTCTCCGCATTGCAAGGTGCAATTCTGAAATTTTTTGCTTTTTCCTGCTCCTCTTAGCATGATAAAGAAGATTCAATGAGAGTGAGATGCCAGCTCCTTTCATTCAGTCAGTAGCTTCAAATATTTCTGGTATATGAATAACATGATGTTTTTCAATGGCAAAAATCAATGAATATTGTAAATGCACAAACAGTAATTTCTCCGCATTGCAAGGTGCAATTCTGAAATTTTTTGCTTTTTCCTGCTCCTCTTAGCATGATAAAGAAGATTCAAAGAGAGTGAGATGCCAGCTCCTTTCATTCAGTCAGTAGCTTCAATCATTTCTGGACGTTTTTCAATGGCAAAAATCAATGAATATTGTAAATGCACAAACAGTAATTTCTCCGCATTGCAAGGTGCAATTCTGAAATTTTTTGCTTTTTCCTGCTCCTCTTAGCATGATAAAGAAGATTCAAAGAGAGTGAGATGCCAGCTCCTTTCATTCAGTCAGTAGCTTCAAACATTTCTGGTATATGAATAACATGATGTTTTTCAATGGCAAAAATCAATGAATATTGTAAATGCACAAACAGTAATTTCTCCGCATTGCAAGGTGCAATTCTGAAATTTTTTGCTTTTTCCTGCTCCTCTTAGCATGATAAAGAAGATTCAAAGAGAGTGAGATGCCAGCTCCTTTCATTCAGTCAGTAGCTTCAATCATTTCTGGACGTTTTTCAATGGCAAAAATCAATGAATATTGTAAATGCACAAACAGTAATTTCTCCGCATTGCAAGGTGCAATTCTGAAATTTTTTGCTTTTTCCTGCTCCTCTTAGCATGATAAAGAAGATTCAAAGAGAGTGAGATGCCAGCTCCTTTCATTCAGTCAGTAGCTTCAAACATTTCTGGTATATGAATAACATGATGTTTTTCAATGGCAAAAATCAATGAATATTGTAAATGCACAAACAGTAATTTCTCCGCATTGCAAGGTGCAATTCTGAAATTTTTTGCTTTTTCCTGCTCCTCTTAGCATGATAAAGAAGATTCAAAGAGAGTGAGATGCCAGCTCCTTTCATTCAGTCAGTAGCTTCAAACATTTCTGGTATATGAATAACATGTTTTTCAATGGCAAAAATCAATGAATATTGTAAATGCACAAACAGTAATTTCTCCTCATTGCAAGGTGCAATTCTGAAATTTTTTGCTTTTTCCTGCTCCTCTTAGCATGATAAAGAAGATTCAAAGAGAGTGAGATGCCAGCTCCTTTCATTCAGTCAGTAGCTTCAATCATTTCTGGACGTTTTTCAATGGCAAAAATCAATGAATATTGTAAATGCACAGACAGTAATTTCTCCGCATTGCAAGGTGCAATTCTGAAATTTTTTGCTTTTTCCTGCTCCTCTTAGCATGATAAAGAAGATTCAAAGAGAGTGAGATGTCAGCTCCTTTCATTCAGTCAGTAGCTTCAAACATTTCTGGTATATGAATAACATGATGTTTTTCAATGGCAAAAATCAATGAATATTGTAAATGCACAAACAGTAATTTCTCCACATTGCAAGGTGCAATTCTGAAATTTTTAGCTTTTTCCTGCTCCTCTTTGCATGATAAAGAAGATTCAAAGAGAGTGAGATGCCAGCTCCTTTCATTCAGTCAGTAGCTTCAATCATTTCTGGACGTTTTTCAATGGCAAAAATCAATGAATATTGTAAATGCACAAACAGTAATTTCTCCGCATTGCAAGGTGCAATTCTGAAATTTTTTGCTTTTTCCTGCTCCTCTTAGCATGGTAAAGAAGATTCAAAGAGAGTGAGATGCCAGCTCCTTTCATTCAGTCAGTATCTTCAATCATTTCTGGACGTTTTTCAATGGCAAAAATCAATGAATATTGTAAATGCACAAACAGTAATTTCTCCGCATTGCAAGGTGCAATTCTGAAATTTTTTGCTTTTTCCTGCTCCTCTTAGCATGATAAAGAAGATTCAATGAGAGTGAGATGCCAGCTCCTTTCATTCAGTCAGTAGCTTCAAATATTTCTGGTATATGAATAACATGATGTTTTTCAATGGCAAAAATCAATGAATATTGTAAATGCACAAACAGTAATTTCTCCGCATTGCAAGGTGCAATTCTGAAATTTTTTGCTTTTTCCTGCTCCTCTTAGCATGATAAAGAAGATTCAAAGAGAGTGAGATGCCAGCTCCTTTCATTCAGTCAGTAGCTTCAATCATTTCTGGACGTTTTTCAATGGCAAAAATCAATGAATATTGTAAATGCACAAACAGTAATTTCTCCGCATTGCAAGGTGCAATTCTGAAATTTTTTGCTTTTTCCTGCTCCTCTTAGCATGATAAAGAAGATTCAAAGAGAGTGAGATGCCAGCTCCTTTCATTCAGTCAGTAGCTTCAAACATTTCTGGTATATGAATAACATGATGTTTTTCAATGGCAAAAATCAATGAATATTGTAAATGCACAAACAGTAATTTCTCCGCATTGCAAGGTGCAATTCTGAAATTTTTTGCTTTTTCCTGCTCCTCTTAGCATGATAAAGAAGATTCAAAGAGAGTGAGATGCCAGCTCCTTTCATTCAGTCAGTAGCTTCAATCATTTCTGGACGTTTTTCAATGGCAAAAATCAATGAATATTGTAAATGCACAAACAGTAATTTCTCCGCATTGCAAGGTGCAATTCTGAAATTTTTTGCTTTTTCCTGCTCCTCTTAGCATGATAAAGAAGATTCAAAGAGAGTGAGATGCCAGCTCCTTTCATTCAGTCAGTAGCTTCAAACATTTCTGGTATATGAATAACATGATGTTTTTCAATGGCAAAAATCAATGAATATTGTAAATGCACAAACAGTAATTTCTCCGCATTGCAAGGTGCAATTCTGAAATTTTTTGCTTTTTCCTGCTCCTCTTAGCATGATAAAGAAGATTCAAAGAGAGTGAGATGCCAGCTCCTTTCATTCAGTCAGTAGCTTCAAACATTTCTGGTATATGAATAACATGTTTTTCAATGGCAAAAATCAATGAATATTGTAAATGCACAAACAGTAATTTCTCCTCATTGCAAGGTGCAATTCTGAAATTTTTTGCTTTTTCCTGCTCCTCTTAGCATGATAAAGAAGATTCAAAGAGAGTGAGATGCCAGCTCCTTTCATTCAGTCAGTAGCTTCAATCATTTCTGGACGTTTTTCAATGGCAAAAATCAATGAATATTGTAAATGCACAAACAGTAATTTCTCCGCATTGCAAGGTGCAATTCTGAAATTTTTTGCTTTTTCCTGCTCCTCTTAGCATGATAAAGAAGATTCAAAGAGAGTGAGATGCCAGCTCCTTTCATTCAGTCAGTAGTTTCAAACATTTCTGGTATATGAATAACATGATGTTTTTCAATGGCAAAAATCAATGAATATTGTAAATGCACAAACAGTAATTTCTCCGCATTGCAAGGTGCAATTCTGAAATTTTTTGCTTTTTCCTGCTCCTCTTAGCATGATAAAGAAGATTCAAAGAGAGTGAGATGTCAGCTCCTTTCATTCAGTCAGTAGCTTCAAACATTTCTGTTATATGAATAACATGATGTTTTTCAATGGCAAAAATCAATGAATATTGTAAATGCACAAACAGTAATTTCTCCGCATTGCAAGGTGCAATTCTGAAATTTTTTGCTTTTTCCTGCTCCTCTTTGCATGATAAAGAAGATTCAAAGAGAGTGAGATGCCAGCTCCTTTCATTCAGTCAGTAGCTTCAATCATTTCTGGACGTTTTTCAATGGCAAAAATCAATGAATATTGTAAAAGCACAAAGAGTAATTTCTCCGCATTGCAAGGTGCAATTCTGAAATTTTTTGCTTTTTCCTGCTCCTCTTAGCATGATAAAGAAGATTCAAAGAGAGTGAGATGCCAGCTCCTTTCATTCAGTCAGTAGCTTCAAACATTTCTGGACGTTTTTCAATGGCAAAAATCAATGAATATTGTAAATGCACAAACAGTAATTTCTCCGCATTGCAAGGTGCAATTCTGAAATTTTTTGCTTTTTCCTGCTCCTCTTAGCATGATAAAGAAGATTCAATGAGAGTGAGATGCCAGCTCCTTTCATTCAGTCAGTAGCTTCAAACATTTCTGGTATATGAATAACATGATGTTTTTCAATGGCAAAAATCAATGAATATTGTAAATGCACAAACAGTAATTTCTCCGCATTGCAAGGTGCAATTCTGAAATTTTTTGCTTTTTCCTGCTCCTCTTAGCATGATAAAGAAGATTCAATGAGAGTGAGATGCCAGCTCCTTTCATTCAGTCAGTAGCTTCAAACATTTCTGGTATATGAATAACATGATGTTTTTCAATGGCAAAAATCAATGAATATTGTAAATGCACAAACAGTAATTTCTCCGCATTGCAAGGTGCAATTCTGAAATTTTTTGCTTTTTCCTGCTCCTCTTAGCATGATAAAGAAGATTCAAAGAGAGTGAGATGCCAGCTCCTTTCATTCAGTCAGTAGCTTCAATCATTTCTGGACGTTTTTCAATGGCAAAAATCAATGAATATTGTAAATGCACAAACAGTAATTTCTCCGCATTGCAAGGTGCAATTCTGAAATTTTTTGCTTTTTCCTGCTCCTCTTAGCATGATAAAGAAGATTCAAAGAGAGTGAGATGCCAGCTCCTTTCATTCAGTCAGTAGCTTCAAACATTTCTGGTATATGAATAACATGATGTTTTTCAATGGCAAAAATCAATGAATATTGTAAATGCACAAACAGTAATTTCTCCGCATTGCAAGGTGCAATTCTGAAATTTTTTGCTTTTTCCTGCTCCTCTTAGCATGATAAAGAAGATTCAAAGAGAGTGAGATGCCAGCTCCTTTCATTCAGTCAGTAGCTTCAATCATTTCTGGACGTTTTTCAATGGCAAAAATCAATGAATATTGTAAATGCACAAACAGTAATTTCTCCGCATTGCAAGGTGCAATTCTGAAATTTTTTGCTTTTTCCTGCTCCTCTTAGCATGATAAAGAAGATTCAAAGAGAGTGAGATGCCAGCTCCTTTCATTCAGTCAGTAGCTTCAAACATTTCTGGTATATGAATAACATGATGTTTTTCAATGGCAAAAATCAATGAATATTGTAAATGCACAAACAGTAATTTCTCCGCATTGCAAGGTGCAATTCTGAAATTTTTTGCTTTTTCCTGCTCCTCTTAGCATGATAAAGAAGATTCAAAGAGAGTGAGATGCCAGCTCCTTTCATTCAGTCAGTAGCTTCAAACATTTCTGGTATATGAATAACATGTTTTTCAATGGCAAAAATCAATGAATATTGTAAATGCACAAACAGTAATTTCTCCTCATTGCAAGGTGCAATTCTGAAATTTTTTGCTTTTTCCTGCTCCTCTTAGCATGATAAAGAAGATTCAAAGAGAGTGAGATGCCAGCTCCTTTCATTCAGTCAGTAGCTTCAATCATTTCTGGACGTTTTTCAATGGCAAAAATCAATGAATATTGTAAATGCACAAACAGTAATTTCTCCGCATTGCAAGGTGCAATTCTGAAATTTTTTGCTTTTTCCTGCTCCTCTTAGCATGATAAAGAAGATTCAAAGAGAGTGAGATGCCAGCTCCTTTCATTCAGTCAGTAGTTTCAAACATTTCTGGTATATGAATAACATGATGTTTTTCAATGGCAAAAATCAATGAATATTGTAAATGCACAAACAGTAATTTCTCCGCATTGCAAGGTGCAATTCTGAAATTTTTTGCTTTTTCCTGCTCCTCTTAGCATGATAAAGAAGATTCAAAGAGAGTGAGATGTCAGCTCCTTTCATTCAGTCAGTAGCTTCAAACATTTCTGGTATATGAATAACATGATGTTTTTCAATGGCAAAAATCAATGAATATTGTAAATGCACAAACAGTAATTTCTCCGCATTGCAAGGTGCAATTCTGAAATTTTTTGCTTTTTCCTGCTCCTCTTTGCATGATAAAGAAGATTCAAAGAGAGTGAGATGCCAGCTCCTTTCATTCAGTCAGTAGCTTCAATCATTTCTGGACGTTTTTCAATGGCAAAAATCAATGAATATTGTAAATGCACAAAGAGTAATTTCTCCGCATTGCAAGGTGCAATTCTGAAATTTTTTGCTTTTTCCTGCTCCTCTTAGCATGATAAAGAAGATTCAAAGAGAGTGAGATGCCAGCTCCTTTCATTCAGTCAGTAGCTTCAATCATTTCTGGACGTTTTTCAATGGCAAAAATCAATGAATATTGTAAATGCACAAACAGTAATTTCTCCGCATTGCAAGGTGCAATTCTGAAATTTTTTGCTTTTTCCTGCTCCTCTTAGCATGATAAAGAAGATTCAATGAGAGTGAGATGCCAGCTCCTTTCATTCAGTCAGTAGCTTCAAACATTTCTGGTATATGAATAACATGATGTTTTTCAATGGCAAAAATCAATGAATATTGTAAATGCACAAACAGTAATTTCTCCGCATTGCAAGGTGCAATTCTGAAATTTTTTGCTTTTTCCTGCTCCTCTTAGCATGACAAAGAAGATTCAAAGAGAGTGAGATGCCAGCTCCTTTCATTCAGTCAGTAGCTTCAATCATTTCTGGACGTTTTTCAATGGCAAAAATCAATGAATATTGTAAATGCACAAACAGTAATTTCTCCGCATTGCAAGGTGCAATTCTGAAATTTTTTGCTTTTTCCTGCTCCTCTTAGCATGATAAAGAAGATTCAAAGAGAGTGAGATGCCAGCTCCTTTCATTCAGTCAGTAGCTTCAAACATTTCTGGTATATGAATAACATGATGTTTTTCAATGGCAAAAATCAATGAATATTATAAATGCACAAACAGTAATTTCTCCGCATTACAAGGTGCAATTCTGAAATTTTTTGCTTTTTCCTGCTCCTCAGCATGATAAAGAAGATTCAAAGAGAGTGAGATGCCAGCTCCTTTCATTCAGTCAGTAGCTTCAAACATTTCTGGTATATGAATAACATGTTTTTCAATGGCAAAAATCAATGAATATTGTTAATGCACAAACAGTAATTTCTCCTCATTGCAAGGTGCAATTCTGAAATTTTTTGCTTTTTCCTGCTCCTCTTAGCATGATAAATAAGATTCAAAGAGAGTGAGATGCCAGCTCCTTTCATTCAGTCAGTAGCTTCAATCATTTCTGGACGTTTTTCAATGGCAAAAATCAATGAATATTGTAAATGCACAAACAGTAATTTCTCCGCATTGCAAGGTGCAATTCTGAAATTTTTTGCTTTTTCCTGCTCCTCTTAGCATGATAAAGAAGATTCAAAGAGAGTGAGATGCCAGCTCCTTTCATTCAGTCAGTAGCTTCAAACATTTCTGGTATATGAATAACATGATGTTTTTCAATGGCAAAAATCAATGAATATTGTAAATGCACAGACAGTAATTTCTCCGCATTGCAAGGTGCAATTCTGAAATTTTTTGCTTTTTCCTGCTCCTCTTAGCATGATAAAGAAGATTCAAAGAGAGTGAGATGCCAGCTCCTTTCATTCAGTCAGTAGCTTCAATCATTTCTGGACGTTTTTCAATGGAAAAAATCAATGAATATTGTAAATGCACAAACAGTAATTTCTCCGCATTGCAAGGTGCAATTCTGAAATTTTTTGCTTTTTCCTGCTCCTCTTAGCATGATAAAGAAGATTCAAAGAGAGTGAGATGCCAGCTCCTTTCATTCAGTCAGTAGCTTCAAACATTTCTGGTATATGAATAACATGATGTTTTTCAATGGCAAAAATCAATGAATATTGTAAATGCACAAACAGTAATTTCTCCGCATTGCAAGGTGCAATTCTGAAATTTTTTGCTTTTTCCTGCTCCTCTTAGCATGATAAAGAAGATTCAAAGAGAGTGAGATGCCAGCTCCTTTCATTCAGTCAGTAGATTCAATCATTTCTGGACGTTTTTCAATGGCAAAAATCAATGAATATTGTAAATGCACAAACAGTAATTTCTCCGCATTGCAAGGTGCAATTCTGAAATTTTTTGCTTTTTCCTGCTCCTCTTAGCATGATAAAGAAGATTCAAAGAGAGTGAGATGTCATCTCCTTTCATTCAGTCAGTAGCTTCAAACATTTCTGGTATATGAATAACATGATGTTTTTCAATGGCAAAAATCAATGAATATTGTAAATGCACAAACAGTAATTTCTCCGCATTGCAAGGTGCAATTCTGAAATTTTTTGCTTTTTCCTGCTCCTCTTAGCATGATAAAGAAGATTCAAAGAGAGTGAGATGCCAGCTCCTTTCATTCAGTCAGTAGCTTCAATCATTTCTGGACGTTTTTCAATGGCAAAAATCAATGAATATTGTAAATGCACAAACAGTAATTTCTCCGCATTGCAAGGTGCAATTCTGAAATTTTTTGCTTTTTCCTGCTCCTCTTAACATGATAAAGAAGATTCAAAGAGAGTGAGATGCCAGCTCCTTTCATTCAATCAGTAGCTTCAATCATTTCTGGACGTTTTTCAATGGCAAAAATCAATGAATATTGTAAATGCACAAACAGTAATTTCTCCGCATTGCAAGGTGCAATTCTGAAATTTTTTGCTTTTTCCTGCTCCTCTTAGCATGATAAAGAAAATTCACAGAGAGTGAGATGCCAGCTCCTTTCATTCAGTCAGTAGCTTCAAACATTTCTGGTATATGAATAACATGATGCTTTTCAATGGCAAAAATCAATGAATATTGTAAATGCACAAACAGTAATTTCTCCGCATTGCAAGGTGCAATTCTGAAATTTTTTGCTTTTTCCTGCTCCTCTTAGCATGATAAAGAAGATTCAAAGAGTGAGATGCCAGCTCCTTTCATTCAGTCAGTAGCTTCAATCATTTCTGGACGTTTTTCAATGGCAAAAATCAATGAATATTGTAAATACACAAACAGTAATTTCTCCGAATTGCAAGGTGCAATTCTGAAATTTTTTGCTTTTTCCTGCTCCTCTTAGCATGATAAAGAAGATTCAAAGAGAGTGAGATGCCAGCTCCTTTCATTCAGTCAGTAGCTTCAATCATTTCTGGAAGTTTTTCAATGGCAAAAATCAATGAATATTGTAAATGCACAAACAGTAATTTCTCCGCATTGCAAGGTGCAATTCTGAAATTTTTTGCTTTTTCCTGCTCCTCTTAGCATGATAAAGAAAATTCAAAGAGAGTGAGATGCCAGCTCCTTTCATTCAGTCAGTAGCTTCAAACATTTCTGGTATATGAATAACATGATGTTTTTCAATGGCAAAAATCAATGAATATTGTAAATGCACAAACAGTAATTTCTCCGCATTACAAGGTGCAATTCTGAAATTTTTTGCTTTTTCCTGCTCCTCATAGCATGATAAAGAATATTCAAAGAGAGTGAGATGCCAGCTCCTTTCATTCAGTCAGTAGCTTCAATCATTTCTGGATGTTTTTCAATGGCAAAAATCAATGAATATTGTAAATGCACAAACAGTAATTTCTCCGCATTGCAAGGTGCAATTCTGAAATTTTTTGCTTTTTCCTGCTCCTCTTAGCATGATAAAGAAGATTCAAAGAGAGTGAGATGCCAGCTCCTTTCATTCAGTCAGTAGCTTCAAACATTTCTGGTATATGAATAACATGATGTTTTTCAATGGCAAAAATCAATGAATATTGTAAATGCACAAACAGTAATTTCTCCGCATTGCAAGGTGCAATTCTGAAATTTTTTGCTTTTTCCTGCTCCTCTTAGCATGATAAAGAAGATTCAAAGAGAGTGAGATGCCAGCTCCTTTCATTCAGTCAGTAGCTTCAATCATTTCTGGACGTTTTTCAATGGCAAAAATCAATGAATATTGTAAATGCACAAACAGTAATTTCTCCGCATTGCAAGGTGCAATTCTGAAATTTTTTGCTTTTTCCTGCTCCTCTTAGCATGATAAAGAAGATTCAAAGAGAGTGAGATGATAGCTCCTTTCATTCAGTCAGTAGCTTCAAACATTTCTGGTATATGAATAACATGATGTTTTTCAATGGCAAAAATCAATGAATATTATAAATGCACAAACAGTAATTTCTCCGCATTACAAGGTGCAATTCTGAAATTTTTTGCTTTTTCCTGCTCCTCAGCATGATAAAGAAGATTCAAAGAGAGTGAGATGCCAGCTACTTTCATTCAGTCAGTAGCTTCAAACATTTCTGGTATATGAATAACATGTTTTTCAATGGCAAAAATCAATGAATATTGTTATTGCACAAACAGTAATTTCTCCTCATTGCAAGGTGCAATTCTGAAATTTTTTGCTTTTTCCTGCTCCTCTTAGCATGATAAATAAGATTCAAAGAGAGTGAGATGCCAGCTCCTTTCATTCAGTCAGTAGCTTCAATCATTTCTGGACGTTTTTCAATGGCAAAAATCAATGAATATTGTAAATGCACAAACAGTAATTTCTCCGCATTGCAAGGTGCAATTCTGAAATTTTTTGCTTTTTCCTGCTCCTCTTAGCATGATAAAGAAGATTCAAAGAGAGTGAGATGCCAGCTCCTTTCATTCAGTCAGTAGCTTCAAACATTTCTGGTATATGAATAACATGATGTTTTTCAATGGCAAAAATCAATGAATATTGTAAATGCACAGACAGTAATTTCTCCGCATTGCAAGGTGCAATTCTGAAATTTTTTGCTTTTTCCTGCTCCTCTTAGCATGATAAAGAAGATTCAAAGAGAGTGAGATGCCAGCTCCTTTCATTCAGTCAGTAACTTCAATCATTTCTGGACGTTTTTCAATGGAAAAAATCAATGAATATTGTAAATGCACAAACAGTAATTTCTCCGCATTGCAAGGTGCAATTCTGAAATTTTTTGCTTTTTCCTGCTCCTCTTAGCATGATAAAGAAGATTCAAAGAGAGTGAGATGCCAGCTCCTTTCATTCAGTCAGTAGCTTCAAACATTTCTGGTATATGAATAACATGAGGTTTTTCAATGGCAAAAATCAATGAATATTGTAAATGCACAAACAGTAATTTCTCCGCATTGCAAGGTGCAATTCTGAAATTTTTTGCTTTTTCCTGCTCCTCTTAGCATGATAAAGAAGATTCAAAGAGAGTGAGATGCCAGCTCCTTTCATTCAGTCAGTAGATTCAATCATTTCTGGACGTTTTTCAATGGCAAAAATCAATGAATATTGTAAATGCACAAACAGTAATTTCTCCGCATTGCAAGGTGCAATTCTGAAATTTTTTGCTTTTTCCTGCTCCTCTTAGCATGATAAAGAAGATTCAAAGAGAGTGAGATGTCATCTCCTTTCATTCAGTCAGTAGCTTCAAACATTTCTGGTATATGAATAACATGATGTTTTTCAATGGCAAAAATCAATGAATATTGTAAATGCACAAACAGTAATTTCTCCGCATTGCAAGGTGCAATTCTGAAATTTTTTGCTTTTTCCTGCTCCTCTTAGCATGATAAAGAAGATTCAAAGAGAGTGAGATGCCAGCTCCTTTCATTCAGTCAGTAGCTTCAATCATTTCTGGACGTTTTTCAATGGCAAAAATCAATGAATATTGTAAATGCACAAACAGTAATTTCTCCGCATTGCAAGGTGCAATTCTGAAATTTTTTGCTTTTTCCTGCTCCTCTTAACATGATAAAGAAGATTCAAAGAGAGTGAGATGCCTGCTCCTTTCATTCAATCAGTAGCTTCAATCATTTCTGGACGTTTTTCAATGGCAAAAATCAATGAATATTGTAAATGCACAAACAGTAATTTCTCCGCATTGCAAGGTGCAATTCTGAAATTTTTTGCTTTTTCCTGCTCCTCTTAGCATGATAAAGAAAATTCAAAGAGAGTGAGATGCCAGCTCCTTTCATTCAGTCAGTAGCTTCAAACATTTCTGGTATATGAATAACATGATGTTTTTGAATGGCAAAAATCAATGAATATTGTAAATGCACAAACAGTAATTTCTCCGCATTGCAAGGTGCAATTCTGAAATTTTTTGCTTTTTCCTGCTCCTCATAGCATGATAAAGAATATTCAAAGAGAGTGAGATGCCAGCTCCTTTCATTCAGTCAGTAGCTTCAATCATTTCTGGATGTTTTTCAATGGCAAAAATCAATGAATATTGTAAATGCACAAACAGTAATTTCTCCGCATTGCAAGGTGCAATTCTGAAATTTTTTGCTTTTTCCTGCTCCTCTTAGCATGATAAAGAAGATTCAAAGAGAGTGAGATGCCAGCTCCTTTCATTCAGTCAGTAGCTTCAAACATTTCTGGTATATGAATAACATGATGTTTTTCAATGGCAAAAATCAATGAATATTGTAAATGCACAAACAGTAATTTCTCCGCATTGCAAGGTGCAATAATGAAATTTTTTGCTTTTTCCTGCTCCTCTTAGCATGATAAAGAAGATTCAAAGAGAGTGAGATGCCAGCTCCTTTCATTCAGTCAGTAGCTTCAATCATTTCTGGACGTTTTTCAATGGCAAAAATCAATGAATATTGTAAATGCACAAACAGTAATTTCTCCGCATTGCAAGGTGCAATTCTGAAATTTTTTTGCTTTTTCCAGCTCCTCTTAGCATGATAAAGAAGATTCAAAGAGAGTGAGATGCCAGCTCCTTTCATTCAGTCAGTAGCTTCAATCATTTCTGGACGTTTTTCAATGGCAAAAATCAATGAATATTGTAAATGCACAAACAGTAATTTCTCCGCATTGCAAGGTGCAATTCTGAAATTTTTTCTTTTTCCTGCTCCTCTTAGCATGATAAAGAAGATTCAAAGAGAGTGAGATGCCAGCTCCTTTCATTCAGTCAGTAGCTTCAAACATTTCTGGTATATGAATAACATGATGTTTTTCAATGACAAAAATCAATGAATATTGTAAATGCACAAACAGTAATTTCTCCGCATTGCAAGGTGCAATTCTGAAATTTTTTGCTTTTTCCTGCTCCTCTTAGCATGATAAAGAAGATTCAAAGAGAGTGAGATGGGGGCGTGGCTTAGGCACAGACCAAGATGGCAGCATAGGTCTGTGCTCCTTGAGGGCTATAATCATAAAGCGACGATAAAAGCAACTTAAGAGGATTTATTCACTCAACTTTTGCATGGACAAACTTCTTACAGCCTAAGGATCATCTGGATATTGAAAAAACTTTCCCTGACCCGTTATTCTGGGAGATTTAACATGCGGAAGCAGTGAGGTGCGTCCTTGATTTCATTCCAGTCGTGGGTATGGCGACATAGACCTGCAGGCTTGCAGGTTTGTGTGTCTCTGCATAGGGACCCCCACCGCTCCCTACCCCCGGTCTTCAGAGCGCTGCTCACCGGGGGTTACTGAATAGATTGTGCAGGATTTATATTTTGAAGCCGGCGGCACCAGAGCCCCGTGAATCAGCTGATCGCTATATGCTGAGAAAACCTCTACTGACCCGGCACCCAGAATAGCCCCACTGAGGAGGATCAGATATCGGATACCATCTACAGGCTGTCTTCATCGGGTAATCAGTCTCCTGCAACATAAGTAGAGACCTACCTTGAAACCGTGGGGGCACACAGTCGTGCCCTGGATTGGTCCCCCCCGTGCTGGCAAGCTCCTCTTGTCCTGTCGGTAAGTCGCGTGGCTCTGCTGCTGTGAGGTGCCGGTGGTTGCGAGACGAGTCGGCTCTGTACATCAGCCTATGCAGTTTCTGCAAAAAGAAATATGGACTGAGTCCTGACCGGACCCGCGGGACCTTACTCCCTTGTTCAGCTACACTACTGCACCGGATCATTGCTCTGTAAGCTGCCCCGGCCTTCAAGTTACCCAGCTGACAGCTGCGACCGGTAGCAGGTCTCCTGCAGAGATATCACCGCCCGGCGCTGTACCACCCTGCTATCAGCTGCGACCAGTGACAAGATTCCGGAAGTTAAAACACCGGCCGGCTTGTGGAGGATCGCGGACCCCAAGGACCCCTGGATCTACAATCAAGTAAAGGGACCGGGAGACCGGAGCACTAAGAAACCTGACAAGACCCCGCTCCCATAGAAGGATTGACCCACGGATACCAAGCTACAGGACCCTTCCTGCTTTAGGACGCCGGCGGCAGACCGAAGACCCGGCCTTGCTCACAGCTGACGCGGCTATTAGAGGACCCGTCCGGAGCGGAACTGCACTCTCCATTTAACAAGGTCAGATAAGCCCTGGCTGACGCCAGGGCTCTTACCGTGACTCAGTGGGGCTGCTGACTGAGGTCTGGTGGCGGCGGTGTCCCCTTTTCTTTTGCGGAGCGATTCTATCCCTCTCTCCCTCCTGCTGCCGGGCGCTGCTTGTGTCTGCGGTCGGGCTCCCTGCTCTGTGCGGCTGTTCCCTGGGTTCAGGGGCTGTTCCGGGGGTGGTCGTGCCCCCTCCTCTGCTTCGGAGCCGCTCTGCTCCTGTCTCTCCTCAGCAGACCGGCTCCGCCGGTGTAAAGGGCTCGTAGCTCCGCAACACGCGGGGCTGATTTGCCGGAGGCGGTATCTCCCTCCTGCTGCTGGGGGAGCCGCTTTGCTCCTCTCTGCCTTTGACTGACTGCTCCAATTATATTCCCCCTGTGCCGCTCTGTTAACTGTGTTCCTCCAGTGTCTGGTCCCTGCTGACCCTTGTGACTGCCTCCCCCTCCTGTAGTAGCGCCGCTGAGCTTTGATCTTGCTTCTGGTCCCTAGCTGCAGCAGCACCGCTGTCCTCCTCTGTCCTATACTCACAATCAGCTGATAACTTCAAATTCTCCCGCCCCCTGCTACAGCATCGCTCTACACTGCTGTCCATGGTGCTGATCTTGTATCAGTGCTGATGCAGAGGTCTATTAAATACCAAACGGCTCTGCACTGCTGTCCATGGTGCTGATCTTGTATCAGTACTGATTCTGCACTGCTGTCCATGGTGCTGATCTTGTTTCAATGCTGATATAGAGGACTATTAAATACCAAACGGTGTATTATCATCTGGACTGTGAGACTTGATCCTGTGGGGAGAGGGGGGATAGGAGGACCTGTCTCTACCTTCATATATATATACTGTGACTACGCTACTTGATATATATATCACAGTTGGTGCCCATGGAACTCTACAGATCTGCAAGCCTTCATAATAATTAGTTTCCTGCTAAAACTATATGTGCCTTTTATTTTCATCCCTCAGGTCAATTTCATTATTTCTTTTGATACTTTTGATTGTGATTTATATTTAAAGGTTTACATTCTAGGGGGTTCATAACTCTACAGTTTTTTGTATTGATTGTCTTTTGTTGGAATGATATTTGTTTAACGCAAATTTCTTCTAGCCATTGTTTCCAGACATTTTGCAACTCTAAAGTTTTTGGTCCTCTCTTTAGGTCAATTATTTCTAGTGTCACTTTAGTATTTTCTATATATATTCACCCATAGGTCTGATATCTTATAATGGCGGCTAATAAAAAAAATACCCAAAAATCTTTGGAAGCTCCCCTTAAAACTAGTGTGGTAAGAGCGAAGTCCTCCCAACGCTTTTCATTTTCAAACCCTTCAGAAGATGATGTCAATACCATTAGCCCACTTAAGTCCAGATCACCTCATAGAAATCCTGAAGACAGACAGAGTTCTAAAATAAGCTCTCCCACCAAACAATCTTCTAAAAGTCTATTATCTCCAAAACCACAGAGAATTCCTGATGCTAAACCTGCCCCTTCTACCGTAGCTAAAGAAAAAAAAGTGGAAGAGATGGATACTTCCATCTCTTCAAAGAGAAGGGACCCAGGAGCATGGAGCAACAAATATTCTTCACTGACTACGAGTTCGGAGGAGGAATTCTTGGACACGTCTCCTAATCCTAGTCCAGATAAGAGACGTGCTAAAAAAGACTTTTCCCCTTCATCCTCAGACCCTACGCCTAGTGTTCCGGTCAAAATGCCCTTTTCACAAGAGTTGGGAAATACTGAACTTGGTTCATATTTGGACAATCTTTTAAAGACGATTGACAGAAATATGAAACTGGGCTTCGAGAAACAGGTAGATACCATGAAATCTACTTTGGAAGCTTTTGGTCTTAAATTGGAGGAAAATACTAAAAGACTTGAAACGGTGGAGGGAAGGGTAGAGTTTGTCTCTTCTGATAATCTAGAAATTAAATCTGAGCTTAAAAGACTCAGACTAAAAGTTGCGGATTTGGAGGATAGAAGTAGAAGAAATAACTTGAAGATTAGAGGCATATCTGAGGACGTTTCTCCCTCAGATATTTCGGCTTTTGTCAAAAACTTATTTCACAAGGCAATCCCATCCCTTTCTGAGCAGGATCTTATCATTGATAGGGCCCATCGCTTATTTCGTCCGACCTCCATCTCCTCGGATCTTCCTAGGGATGTAATAGCTAGGTTACATTTTTTCTCGACCAAAGAGAAAATCTTGAACTATATTAGGGAAAACAGGACTTTTCCAGAGCCTTTCTCGCACCTAAAAATCTTCTCAGATTTTTCCAAGGAAACTATGGATACGAGAAGGTCATACAAATTGACCACAGATAGACTGAGGGATATGAATATCCCGTATAGGTGGGGCTTTCCAGTAAAGTTGCTGGTTTTCTTTAACGGGAAAACATTCACTCTTACAGATCCTGATGAAGGCCCTAAATTTTTTGATTTTATAAAGGACATTCCCTATAAAGTTACAAAGGCACCCCACCGCTGAAACGAGAAACACTACTCCCTCGGGAGCCTTCTTTAAAAATAAACTCATTCTATCACTTCACCTAACATGCATACTAAATTTATCATTCCTCTTTACATTTGACCCTCATGGTTTGTCCACATTATTTTCCCCCCAATCTGAGGGAGAACCTTTACGGTGAAGGTTCCCTCAGGAGATTTTTTGATTCGTTTTTTCTTTTTTCTTTGAATACTTGGTTATTGTTATTACTATCTTTGAATTAATATTAGAGATATTGTATTCCAGCTTTGATTGTCGGTTGATTCTTATTTTTTGGGAATTTGTTGGACCAACTGACCCTTCCCCTTTTGGCTTACTTTGATTACTAATTTACCTATGCCTATCAAGATCATCACCTATAATGTAAGAGGCCTAAACAGTCCCAATAAGAGATTCTCCCTTTGGAAGGAATTGGGTCATCTTGGTGCTGATGTTGCGTGTCTTCAGGAGACAAGGTTTGCCGAGGGGAAACACCCTACCTTCACCCACAAACGCTACCCACATATATTTGAATCCACTAGCGACCGGAAAAAAGCCGGTGTAGCTACAGTGATCAGAGATTCTGTCCCATTTGAGTTTTTAGATCAGCATAAAGATGTCAATGGAAGGTTCCATATATTGCTCTGTAAACTGAATAATCATGAGTGCACTGTTGTTAACCTATACGCCCCAAATAAAAAGCAAATACCCTTTTTGAATAAGGTTTTTAGAAAGGTTGAAGAGGTTAGGAGAGGCGAATTGATTTTTTTGGGAGACTTCAACATGGTCCCGGACGGGCATATGGACTCTTCCTCCCCCAGCCGTCATTTATACCCGACGCTAAACAATTGGCTTTATAAAAATGAACTATTTGATACATTTAGATGTCTGCAAACTACCTCCAAAGAATTCTCCCATTTTTCGGATGCGCACCAAACGGCCTCTAGAATTGACCTAATAATAACTGACGTTTTTTCTTTACCCAAATTCTCTAACGTATCTATAGGCCTTAGGTCTCTATCAGATCATGCCCCTATGTCATGTGAAATTCATATTGGTCCTCTTATTAAAAATGGATTTCTTTGGAAATGTAGATCTTCACTTATTCATAACCCCAAAAACAAAAAAATTATTGAAAAAGCTATTTCTGATTATTTTAGGGAGAACGATACCCCAGATTTATCTAATCCCTTCTCCAGCTGGTGCGCTCACAAGGCCGTCCTTCGTGGTGTATTAATGCAGATATCCTCATCTGAAAAAAAAGAAAAAAGATCAAAAATTAATTCTCTTCAAAAACTGATTAGGGAAAAAGAATTAGAGCAAATTAATCTTCCTTCCCCTTCCCCAATAATTCAAAAAGAACTCTCAAATTTAAGGGTAGAGCTAAAATCAGAAATTTCTTCCTCATATGATGCAATTATTCGGAAATCAAAATTTAATTACTATGCGGCTCTAAATAAACCTACCCGCTTTATGGCCCGCCTAGTCAAATGTAAAAGAGCAATTAATAGAATAGATAAAATAAAAAACAATAGTGGAATAACGTTTTGCCACCCTAAAGATATAGTGAACCAGTTTGCAAATTTTTACAAAAAACTCTACAACATCAAAACTGATCCTCTAATTTCCCATCCTCACCCAGATGCAATCAACAAATTTTTATCCTCCATTAACCTACCGAAATTGAGCCCTCTGGATCACGAGTCATTGAATAAGCCTTTTTCTAACCTTGAAATTATTAACACAATAAAGCAACTTAAAGATTTCAAGGCTCCGGGTCCAGATGGGTTCATCAATGAGTATTATAAAACTTTTTGTGACCTACTTTCTTCCCCTCTCACGAAAATTTTCAATCATGCTTCCTCAATAAGCTCCTTCCCCTCAGAAATGCTGGAAGCCACCATTACCCTAATACCCAAGTCTAAGGACGAGAGAGATAATGTTAAAAATTATAGGCCCATTTCGCTAATTAACACTGATATTAAGATATATTCGAAAATTCTGGCCAATCGTTTATCGACTATTCTCCCATCTCTCATCAACGACGATCAGATTGGCTTCGTTGGTGGGAGGCAAGCAACTGATGGCTCTAGAAGACTTCTGAATATTATTAAGGTGATAAATACGGCGAAACTCCCAACTTCATTGCTTGCTTTAGACGCTGAAAAAGCTTTCGACAGGTTAAATTGGCTATACCTTAAACTCACCCTTATTAAATTCGGTTTTGATAACAAATTTCTCTCTTCAATTATGGCCCTCTATTCTAACCCCCAAGCAAAAATTTATGTTAACAATTATCTCTCAAATCCAATCCCTATCACAAATGGTACTAGACAGGGTTGCCCACTTTCCCCCCTTCTCTTTGTCCTGGCTATGGAGCCTTTGGCACAGAGGATTAGAGAAAACACTGACATTAGGGGGATTTCTACCCCATCTCGAGAATTTAAAATTGGCCTCTTTGCAGATGATGTTATGCTTTCCTTGCTGGACCCAGTAAATTCGGTTGCGGAAGTTTCGAAGGTTCTAGAACTATTCTCTCAGATTTCTTATTTTAAGATCAATAATGAGAAGTCTAAACTTTTAAACATTAATCTGGACCGTCAGACGAGAGAGGTTTTACACTCGAGATTTTCCTTCGGTTTGGCTAAACGCAATCTGACTTATTTGGGGATCAGTATTGGTAAAACTATTAACTCAACAATTTCTGACAACCTGGTTCTGATTGAGGATATCGTCCGTGGAGATTTGATGGAATTTTTGAAAAGAGATTTGTCATGGTGGGGTAGAGTCCTCTCTATTAAGATGTTTGTTCTACCCAAAATCTTGTATTTTTTCCGCAACTTACCTTTAACTATTTCTCACATCTTTATTCAAAAAATTCAAAATCAGATTAATTCCTATGTCTGGGATAATAAACGTGCGAGGATATCTGCAGATATATTGTACAAGAATAAGTGCAACGGAGGTCTGAGCCACCCTAATATTTCCGCTTACTATTTGGCAAACCTCATCAAACAGAGCAGTAATTGGTTTAATTCTGACAGACCCCCAGCTTGGATGACTCTGGAGACCTTCTTAAATAATGGTTCTTCTCCCCGTGAATTGTTACTTAGGCATCTCTTTAAACAGTGCACTCATGATTCTTCCCATCCTATTTTCCAGGCGATTATTGACGCCTGGAAAAAAATCGCCAAAAGAAAGAAAAAGAGTCCCCTAAGAGATTCTGATAGATTATGAAAAAACAGGCTTGCAGGTCTGTGTGTCTCTGCAAGGGGACCCTCACTACTCCCTTCCTCTGGACCTAGGAATACCACTTATCAGCTGTTATTGGACAATTTGAAGAGGATTCATACTTTGAAAACGGTGGCACGGAGCCCTTAAAGCCTGCTCTGCTGTTGTGAGGTGCCGGTGGCTGCGGGACAAGCCGGTTCTGTACCTCAGCTTTTGCAGCCTGTGCTGGGAAGTAACAAGGACTGAGTCCTAACCAGACCCACAGGACACTGTATCTCTGAAAACGGCCCCACTGAACCGGACCGCCAGCCTGCAAGCTGTCCCTGCCTGCTAGCCACCCCACTACCAGCTGCGACCGGTGACAGGACTCCTGAATTGAAAATTCCGGCCGGCGTTGTACAGGATAGATCACGGACCCCAGAGTCTTTGACAGCACTGCTCCTTGGATCAAGCCTCCTTGCCTCTACAGGACTTCGGGGACAAGACCCCTGACACCAGCTGAAGACCGGGACCCCAAGCCCGAATGACGCGGAGACCGGGAGACGGAGCGGGTCTGCACCCATCAAGTTAAGGTATATAAGCCCAGGCTGACGCCAGGGCTCTTACCGGGTTTTGAAGGTCCGTTGTCCGTGATCCCGGGGCTGCTCTGGTGGCAGCGGTGTCCCCTTCTGCTGCTGAGAGGCCGTTGTGCCTTTCTTCCCCCTTCAGCTGACTGCCACCGCTGGTACCTGTGTCCCGGCTCCTTCCTCTCCTGTGTGACTGTTCTCTGCATAGCGGCGCTGTTCCCGGGGTGGCGGTGCCCCCTCCTCTGTTCAGGAGTTGTCCGCTCCGCTCCTTTTACTGTGCCCGGGTGCCGCTGATGTCCATGGTCGGTCTCCCCGTGACCCCAGGGCTGATATAGTAGCGGCGATATCCCTCTCCTGCTGCTGGGAGGCCGCTCTGTCCTAATCCAACCCCATCTGTCAGACACCGCTGATGTCCTCGGCCGGTCTCTCCCTCCTCTGAAGCTTGATCTCCGCGATCCCGGGGCTGTTCCGGTGGTAGGGTGTCTGCCCTTCTGCTGTGGGGCCGCTGTACTTCTTGTCCTCCGGCTGACAGATAACGCCGGTTGTCACGGCCCGTGTCCCCCTCTGCTGTCAAGCTGTGTCTGAAGATCCGAGGGCTGTTCCCTTAGTAGTGGCTCCCCCCTCCTCTGACTGCGGGACTATTTGAATCTCCCGGCTCCCAGCTGACAGACACCGCCGGCACCCACGGTCCGCCTCCTTCTTCTGCCCGCAGCGCCGTTCTGTCACCTATGTGCCTCTAGTGTCGGGTCCCCACTGACTCTCATTGACTGCCAAACCCCCCCTATTGCAGCGCTGCTTTGATCCCACTTGCCACCGGCATCTATCTCCAGCTGGTACATTTGAATCTCCCGCCCCCTGCTGCAGTGCCGCTCTGCTCCGCTGTCCAAGGTGCTGATTTTATATCAGCACATATAAAGCGGTCTAACAGCTAATAGATAGTGTGACAGCAACTTGAACATTGAATTTGACCCTGAGGGGGAGGGAAGGGTTAAGTGGAACTGCTACTGCCCTCATATATATATACTGTGACCACGTTACCTGGTTTATATACTACAGTTGGTGCTTATGGAACTCTACAGAACTGCTGATCTCCATAATAATTAGTTTCCTGTTCAGAACTATATGTGCCTTTTATTTTTATCCCTCAGGTCAATTTTCATTATTTCTTTTGATACTTTTGACTGTGATTTGCATTTAAAGGATTGCATTCTAGGGGGTACATAGCTCTGCAGTTTTTAAGAGTATTGTTTGCCTCTTATCGGAATAATATTTGTTTATGCAAATTTCTTCTAGTCATTGTTCCTAGTTATTTTGCAACTCTAAAGTCTTTTGTCCACTCTTCAGGTCAATTATTTCTAGTGCCATTTTAATATTTTTCTATATATATATACTTATAGGTCTGATATTTTATAATGGCGGCTAATAAAAAAAATACCCAAAAGTCATTGGAAGCTCCCCTTAAATCTAGTGCGGTAAAAGCGAAGTCCTCTCAACGCTTTTCATTTTCAAACCCATCAGAAGATGCTGTCAATACTATTAGTCCTCTTAAGTCCAGATCTCCTCATAGAAATCTGGAAGACAGACAGAGTTCTAAAGTAAGCTCTCCCACCAAGGAATCTTCTAAAACTATATTATCTCCAAAACCACAGAGAATTCCTGATGCTAAACCTGCCCCTTCTACTGTAGTTAAGGAAAAAAAAGTGGAAGAGATGGATATTTCCATCTCATCAAAGAGAAGGGACCCAGGAGAATGGAGCAACAAATATTCTTCACTGGCCTCGAGCTCGGATGAAGAATCCTCGGACACATCTCCCAATCCCAGTCCAGATAAGAGACGTGCTAAAAGGGACTTTTCCCCTTCGTCCTCAGATCCTACTCCTAGTGTCCCGGTCAAAATGACCATTTCTCAAGATTTGGGAAATACCGACCTTGGTTTATATCTGGACAATCTTTTAAAGACGATTGACAGAAATATGAAACTGGGCTTCGAGAAACAGGTAGACACCATGAAATCTACTTTGGAAGCTTTTGGAGTTAAATTAGAGCAAAACACTAAAAGACTTGAAACGGTGGAGAGTAAGATAGAATCTGTCTCTTCTGATAATCTAGAAATTAAATCAGAACTTAAAAGACTCAGATTAAAAGTTGCGGATTTGGAGGATAGGAGTAGGAGAAATAATTTGAAAATTAGAGGCATATCTGAGGATGTTTCTCCCTCAGATGTCTTGGCTTTTGTCAAAGACTTATTTCACAAGACAATCCCATCCCTCTCTGAGCAGGATCTTATCATCGATAGGGCCCATCGCCTATTTCGTCCGACCTCCATTTCCTCGGATCTTCCTAGGGATGTAATAGTTAGGTTACATTTTTTCTCGACCAAAGAGAGAATCTTGAATTATATTAGGGAAAACAGGACTTTTCCAGAACCTTTTTCGCACCTAAAAATCTTCTCAGATTTTTCCAAAGAAACCATGGATACAAGAAGGTCATACAAATTGACCACAGATAGACTGAGGGATATGAATATCCCGTATAGGTGGGGCTTTCCAGTAAAGTTGCTGATTTTCTTTAACCGGAAAACATTCACTCTTACAGATCCTGATGAAGGCCCTAAATTTTTTGATTTTATAAAAGAAATTCCCTACAAAGTTACAAAGGCACCCCACCGCTGAAATGATAAACACTACTCCCTCGGGAGCCCTCTTTAAAAATAATCTCATTTTATCACCTCACCTAACATGCTATAATAAATTTATCATTCTTCTTTATATTTAGCCTTCATGGTTTGTCCACATTATTTTTCCCCCCAATCTGAGGGAGAACCTTTTCGGTGAAGGTTCCCTCAGGAGATTTTTTGATTCGTTTTTTTTTCTTTTTCTTTGAATATTTGGTTATTGTTATTACTATCTTTGAATTAATATTAGAGATATTGTATTCCAGCTTTGATTGTCGGTTGATTTTTATTTTTTGGGAATTTGTTGGACCAACTGACCCCTCTCCTTTTGACTTACTTTGATTATTAATTTACCTATGCCTATCAAGATCATCACCTATAATGTAAGAGGCCTAAACAGTCCCAATAAGAGATTCTCCCTTTGGAAGGAATTGGGTCATCTTGGTGCTGATGTTGCGTGTCTTCAGGAGACAAGGTTTGCCGAGGGAAAACACCCTACCTTCACCCACAAACGCTACCCTCATATATTTGAATCCACTAGCGACCGGAAAAAAGCCGGTGTAGCTACAGTGATCAGAGATTCTGTCCCATTTGAGTTTTTAGATCAGCATAAAGATGTCAATGGAAGGTTCCATATATTGCTCTGTAAACTGAATAATCATGAGTGCACTGTTGTTAACCTATACGCCCCAAATAAAAAGCAAATACCCTTTTTGAACAAGGTTTTTAGAAAGGTTGAAGAGGTTAGGAGAGGCGAATTGATTTTTTTGGGAGATTTCAACATGGTCCCGGACGGGCATATGGACTCTTCCTCCCCCAGCCGTCATTTATACCCGACGCTAAATAATTGGCTTTATAAAAATGAACTATTTGATACATTTAGATGTCTGCAAACTACCTCCAAAGAATTCTCCCATTTTTCGGATGCGCACCAAACGGCCTCTAGAATTGACTTAATAATAACTGACGTTTTTTCTTTACCCAAATTCTCTAACGTATCTATAGGCCTTAGGTCTCTATCAGATCATGCCCCTACGTCATGTGAAATTCATATTGGTCCTCTTATTAAAAATGGATTTCTTTGGAAATGTAGATCTTCACTTATTCATAACCCCAAAAACAAAAAAATTATTGAAAAAGCTATTTCTGATTATTTTAGGGAGAACGATACCCCAGATTTATCTAATCCCTTCTCCAGCTGGTGCGCTCACAAGGCTGTCCTTCGTGGTGTACTAATGCAGATATCCTCATCTGAAAAAAAAGGAAAAAGAACAAAAATTAATTCTCTTCAAAAACTGATTAGGGAAAAAGAACTAGAACAAATAAATCTTCCTTCCCCTTCCCCAATAATTCAAAAAGAGCTCTCAAATTTAAGGGTAGAGCTAAAATCAGAAATTTCTTCCTCCTATGATGCGATTATTCGGAAATCAAAATTTAATTACTATGCGGCTCTAAATAAACCTACCCGCTTTATGGCTCGCCTAGTTAAATGTAAAAGAGCGATTAATAGAATAGATAAAATAAAAAACAATAGCGGAATAACGTTTTGCCACCCTAAAGATATAGTGAACCAGTTTGCAGACTTTTACAAAAAACTCTACAACATCAAAACTGACCCTCTAATTCCCCATCCTCACCCAGACGCAATCAACAAATTTTTATCCTCCATTAACCTACCGAAATTGAGCCCTCTGGATCACGAGTCATTGAATAAGCCTTTTTCTAACCTTGAAATTATTAACACAATAAAGCAACTTAAAGATTTCAAGGCTCCGGGTCCAGATGGGTTCATCAATGAGTATTATAAAACTTTTTGCGACCTACTTTCTTCCCCTCTCACGAAAATTTTCAATCATGCTTCCTCAATAAGCTCCTTCCCCTCAGAAATGCTGGAAGCCACCATTACCCTAATACCCAAGTCTAGGGATGAGAGAGATAATGTTAAAAATTATAGGCCCATTTCGCTAATTAACACTGACATTAAGATATATTCGAAAATTCTGGCCAATCGTTTATCGACTATTCTTCCATCTCTCATCAACGACGATCAGATTGGCTTCGTTGGTGGGAGGCAAGCAACTGATGGCTCTAGAAGACTTCTGAATATTATTAAGGTGATAAATACGGCGAAACTCCCAACTTCACTGCTTGCTTTAGACGCTGAAAAAGCGTTCGACAGGTTAAATTGGCTATACCTTAAACTCACCCTTATTAAATTCGGTTTTGACAACAAATTTCTCTCTTCAATTATGGCCCTCTATTCTAACCCCCAAGCAAAAATTTATGTTAACAATTATCTCTCAAACCCAATCCCTATAACAAATGGTACCAGACAGGGTTGCCCACTTTCCCCCCTTCTCTTTGTCTTGGCTATGGAGCCTTTGGCACAGAGGATTAGAGAAAACACTGACATTAGGGGGATTTCTACCCCATCTCGAGAATTTAAAATTGGCCTCTTTGCAGATGATGTTATGCTTTCCTTGCTGGACCCAGTAAATTCGGTTGCGGAAGTTTCAAAGGTTCTAGAACAATTCTCTCAGATTTCTTATTTTAAGATCAATAATGAGAAGTCTAAACTTTTAAACATTAATCTGGATCGCCAGACGAGAGAGGTTTTACACTCGAGATTTTCCTTCGGTTTGGCTAAACGCAATCTGACTTATTTGGGGATTAGTATTGGTAAAACTATTAACTCAACAATTTCTGACAACCTGGTTCTGATTGAGGACATCGTCCGCGGAGATTTGATGGATTTTTTGAAGAGAGATTTGTCATGGTGGGGTAGAGTTTTCTCTATTAAGATGTTTGTTCTACCTAAAATCTTATATTTTTTCCGCAACTTACCTTTAACTATTTCTCACATCTTTATTCAAAAAATTCAAAATCAGATCAATTCTTATGTCTGGGGTAATAAACGTGCGAGGATATCTGCAGATATATTGTACAAGAATAAATGTAACGGAGGTCTGAGTCACCCTAATATTTCCGCTTACTATTTGGCAAACCTCATCAAACAGAGCAGTACTTGGTTTAATTCTGACAGTCCCCCGGCTTGGATGACTCTGGAGACCTTCTTAAATAATGGTTCTTCTCCACGTGAACTGTTACTCAGGCATCTCTTTAAACAGTGCACTCATGATTCTTCCCATCCTATTTTCCAGGCGATTATTGACGCCTGGAAAAAAATCGCCAAAAGAAAGAAAAAGAGCCCCTTAAGAGATTCTGATATGGATAAGTTTTCTTTTGTCAAAAATTTTCCAATTGGTTTTGTTGCTGATCTGTATAACTCTTCCATTCCAGATCAGTGGGACAATAAAGGGTTAAGGAAAATTGGAGACTTCTATGAAGCTTCTGCCTTTATTCCTTTTCAAATTCTTAAAAAAAGATTCAACTTACCTTCTTCTGATTTCTTTTTATACTCTCATTTAAAGAGCATTATTCTGGAATTTACTTCTGGTAAACTTATTGTTTCTGAAACCTCGGTGAACCTGTTAAGCAACCCATCCCACAAAATTTTTTGGAGCCTGAGACACATATATAACAGCTTCAATAATGATCTTTCCTTCCAAAAACACCTCTACATGATACGATGGGAAAAAGATCTAAAACTCAATTTCCAATCCGATCAATGGGAGAGTGCTGTTCTTTTTTCTCAAGCCTCTAATATATCTATGCCCTTACAAGAGGCTTACTTCAAAATTCTAACCAGATGGTATTACACTCCAATCAGGCTTCACCATATAAAGCCCAGCAACTCTCCCCTTTGTTGGAGGGAGTGCGGCCTTAGGGGAGATCTTTTACATCTCTTTTGGAGCTGCCCTAAAATCCGGAATCTATGGGCTCAGATCTCTTCTTTGGTAGATGACCTTTTAGGCAGACCTGTAGTATTGACCCCTCAAATGGCTTTACTATCCTTGGATCTCGAACCATATAAGTCGTTTGAAAGATCTTTGGTGATTCACTTATTTTCAGTGTGTAAGAACGCATTGGCTTTTTATTGGAGAAAGTTACATGTCCCCACTTTGGAGGACTTAGTTGATAAGATGAATCTCCATAGAATATTTGAACTCAGATTTGCCCTTATCAACAATAATTTACTTAAATTCTCTAGGAAGTGGGATATTTGGCTCACTAAATTCCCTCAACCCTCTCATAACGCTGGAACATCTTAATGTGTGTCGTGTTTAGCTCATTAATATGTTTAATTTTTGCTAATGATAGTAATGTGTGTTTAAAGTGTTCAAATTTCTGTATTATCGTATATACTATTTGACGAACAAATTTCTCCCATCTTTCCTGATTATCCATTCCCGTTTGTTCCCTTTCCCTTTCCCTTCCCTCAGAATTTATCCCTTATTATGAATATTCTTTTGTCACTACTTTTATGCTACGTTTGTTATTCCCCTGTTAAATTGTTTATTAAAAATAAAAAAAATATGGTAAAACAAAGAGAGTGAGATGCCAGCTCCTTTCATTCAGTCAGTAGCTTCAAACATTTCTGGTATATGAAAAACGTTTTTCAATGGCAAAAATCAATGAATATTGTAAATGCACAAACAGTAATATCTCCACATTGCAAGGTGCAATTCTGAAATTTTTTGCTTTTTCCTGCTAAACCTAGCATGATAAAGAAGATTCAAAGAGAGTGAGATGCCAGCTCCTTTCATTCAGTCAGTAGCTTCAAACATTTCTGGTATATGAAAAACGTGTTTTTCAATGGCAAAAATCAATGAATATTGTAAATGCACAAACAGTAATATCTCCACATTGCAAGGTGCAATTCTGAAATTTTTTGCTTTTTCCTGTTAATCCTAGCATGATAAAGAAGATTCAAAGAGAGTGAGATGCCAGCTCCTTTCATTCAGTCAGTAGCTTCAAACATTTCTGGTATATGAATAACATGATGTTTTTCAATGGCAAAAATCAATGAATATTGTAAATGCACAAACAGTAATATCTCCACATTGCAAGGTGCAATTCTGAAATTTTTTGCTTTTTCCTGCTAATCCTAGCATGATAAAGAAGATTCAAAGAGAGTGAGATGCCAGCTCCTTTCATTCAGTCAGTAGCTTCAAACATTTCTGGACGTTTTTCAATGGCAAAAATCAATGAATATTGTAAATGCACAAACAGTAATATCTCCACATTGCAAGGTGCAATTCTGAAATTTTTTGCTGTTTCCTGCTAATCCTAGCAGGATAAAGAAGATTCAAAGAGAGTGAGATGCCAGCTCCTTTCATTCAGTCAGTAGCTTCAAACATTTCTGGTATATGAAAAACATGTTTTTCAATGGCAAAAATCAATGAATATTGTAAATGCACAAACAGTAATATCTCCACATTGCAAGGTGCAATTCTGAAATTTTTTGCTGTTTCCTGCTAATCCTAGCAGGATAAAGAAGATTCAAAGAGAGTGAGATGCCAGCTCCTTTCATTCAGTCAGTAGCTTCAAACATTTCTGGTATATGAAAAACATGTTTTTCAATGGCAAAAATCAATGAATATTGTAAATGCACAAACAGTAATATCTCCACATTGCAAGGTGCAATTCTGAAATTTTTTGCTTTTTCCTGCTAATCCTAGCATGATAAAGAAGATTCAAAGAGAGTGAGATGCCAGCTCCTTTCATTCAGTCAGCAGCTTCAAACATTTCTGGTATATGAAAAACGTTTTTCAATGGCAAAAATCAATGAATATTGTAAATGCACAAACAGTAATATCTCCACATTGCAAGGTGCAATTCTGAAATTTTTTGCTTTTTCCTGCTAATCCTAGCATGATAAAGAAGATTCAAAGAGAGTGAGATGCCAGCTCCTTTCATTCAGTCAGTAGCTTCAAACATTTCTGGTATATGAAAAACGTGTTTTTCAATGGCAAAAATCAATGAATATTGTAAATGCACAAACAGTAATATCTCCACATTGCAAGGTGCAATTCTGAAATTTTTTGCTTTTTCCTGTTAATCCTAGCATGATAAAGAAGATTCAAAGAGAGTGAGATGCCAGCTCCTTTCATTCAGTCAGTAGCTTCAAACATTTCTGGTATATGAATAACATGATGTTTTTCAATGGCAAAAATCAATGAATATTGTAAATGCACAAACAGTAATATCTCCACATTGCAAGGTGCAATTCTGAAATTTTTTGCTTTTTCCTGCTAATCCTAGCATGATAAAGAAGATTCAAAGAGAGTGAGATGCCAGCTCCTTTCATTCAGTCAGTAGCTTCAAACATTTCTGGTATATGAAAAACATGTTTTTCAATGGCAAAAATCAATGAATATTGTAAATGCACAAACAGTAATATCTCCACATTGCAAGGTGCAATTCTGAAATTTTTTGCTTTTTCCTGTTAATCCTAGCATGATAAAGAAGATTCAAAGAGAGTGAGATGCCAGCTCCTTTCATTCAGTCAGTAGCTTCAAACATTTCTGGTATATGAAAAACATGTTTTTCAATGGCAAAAATCAATGAATATTGTAAATGCACAAACAGTAATATCTCCACATTGCAAGGTGCAATTCTGAAATTTTTTGCTTTTTCCTGCTAATCCTAGCATGATAAAGAAGATTCAAAGAGAGTGAGATGCCAGCTCCTTTCATTCAGTCAGTAGCTTCAAACATTTCTGGTATATGAAAAACATGTTTTTCAATGGCAAAAATCAATGAATATTGTAAATGCACAAACAGTAATATCTCCACATTGCAAGGTGCAATTCTGAAATTTTTTGCTTTTTCCTGCTAATCCTAGCATGATAAAGAAGATTCAAAGAGTGAGATGCCAGCTCCTTTCATTCAGTCAGTAGCTTCAAACATTTCTGGACGTTTTTCAATGGCAAAAATCAATGAATATTGTAAATGCACAAACAGTAATATCTCCACATTGCAAGGTGCAATTCTGAAATTTTTTGCTTTTTCCTGTTAATCCTAGCATGATAAAGAAGATTCAAAGAGAGTGAGATGCCAGCTCCTTTCATTCAGTCAGTAGCTTCAAACATTTCTGGTATATGAAAAACATGTTTTTCAATGGCAAAAATCAATGAATATTGTAAATGCACAAACAGTAATATCTCCACATTGCAAGGTGCAATTCTGAAATTTTTTGCTTTTTCCTGCTAATCCTAGCATGATAAAGAAGATTCAAAGAGAGTGAGATGCCAGCTCCTTTCATTCAGTCAGTAGCTTCAAACATTTCTGGACGTTTTTCAATGGCAAAAATCAATGAATATTGTAAATGCACAAACAGTAATATCTCCACTTTGCAAGGTGCAATTCTGAAATTTTTTGCTTTTTCCTGCTAATCCTAGCATGATAAAGAAGATTCAAAGAGAGTGAGATGTCAGCTCCTTTCATTCAGTCAGTAGCTTCAAACATTTCTGGACGTTTTTCAATGGCAAAAATCAATGAATATTGTAAATGCACAAACAGTAATATCTCCACATTGCAAGGTGCAATTCTGAAATTTTTTGCTGTTTCCTGCTAATCCTAGCAGGATAAAGAAGATTCAAAGAGAGTGAGATGCCAGCTCCTTTCATTCAGTCAGTAGCTTCAAACATTTCTGGTATATGAAAAACATGTTTTTCAATGGCAAAAATCAATGAATATTGTAAATGCACAAACAGTAATATCTCCACATTGCAAGGTGCAATTCTGAAATTTTTTGCTTTTTCCTGCTAATCCTAGCATGATAAAGAAGATTCAAAGAGAGTGAGATGCCAGCTCCTTTCATTCAGTCAGTAGCTTCAAACATTTCTGGTATATGAAAAATGTTTTTCAATGGCAAAAATCAATGAATATTGTAAATGCACAAACAGTAATATCTCCACATTGCAAGGTGCAATTCTGAAATTTTTTGCTTTTTCCTGCTAATCCTAGCATGATAAAGAAGATTCAAAGAGAGTGAGATGCCAGCTCCTTTCATTCAGTCAGTAGCTTCAAACATTTCTGGTATATGAAAAACATGTTTTTCAATGGCAAAAATCAATGAATATTGTAAATGCACAAACAGTAATATCTCCACATTGCAAGGTGCAATTCTGAAATTTTTTGCTTTTTCCTGTTAATCCTAGCATGATAAAGAAGATTCAAAGAGAGTGAGATGCCAGCTCCTTTCATTCAGTCAGTAGCTTCAAACATTTCTGGACGTTTTTCAATAGCAAAAATCTATGAATATTGTAAATGCACAAACAGTAATATCTCCACATTGCAAGGTGCAATTCTGAAATTTTTTGCTTTTTCCTGCTAATCCTAGCATGATAAAGAAGATTCAAAGAGAGTGAGATGCCAGCTCCTTTCATTCAGTCAGTAGCTTCAAACATTTCTGGTATATGAATAACATGATGTTTTTCAATGGCAAAAATCAATGAATATTGTAAATGCACAAACAGTAATATCTCCACATTGCAAGGTGCAATTCTGAAATTTTTTGCTTTTTCCTGTTAATCCTAGCATGATAAAGAAGATTCAAAGAGAGTGAGATGCCAGCTCCTTTCATTCAGTCAGTAGCTTCAAACATTTCTGGTATATGAATAACGATGTTTTTCAATGGCAAAAATCAATGAATATTGTAAATGCACAAACAGTAATATCTCCACATTGCAAGGTGCAATTCTGAAATTTTTTGCTTTTTCCTGCTAATCCTAGCATGATAAAGAAGATTCAAAGAGAGTGAGATGCCAGCTCCTTTCATTCAGTCAGTAGCTTCAAACATTTCTGGTATATGAAAAACGTTTTTCAATGGCAAAAATCAATGAATATTGTAAATGCACAAACAGTAATATCTCCACATTGCAAGGTGCAATTCTGAAATTTTTTGCTTTTTCCTGTAAATCCTAGCATGATAAAGAAGATTCAAAGAGAGTGAGATGCCAGCTCCTTTCATTCAGTCAGTAGCTTCAAACATTTCTGGTATATGAAAAACATGTTTTTCAATGGCAAAAATCAATGAATATTGTAAATGCACAAACAGTAATATCTCCACATTGCAAGGTGCAATTCTGAAATTTTTTGCTTTTTCCTGTTAATCCTAGCATGATAAAGAAGATTCAAAGAGAGTGAGATGCCAGCTCCTTTCATTCAGTCAGTAGCTTCAAACATTTCTGGTATATGAATAACGATGTTTTTCAATGGCAAAAATCAATGAATATTGTAAATGCACAAACAGTAATATCTCCACATTGCAAGGTGCAATTCTGAAATTTTTTGCTTTTTCCTGCTAATCCTAGCATGATAAAGAAGATTCAAAGAGAGTGAGATGCCAGCTCCTTTCATTCAGTCAGTAGCTTCAAACATTTCTGGACGTTTTTCAATGGCAAAAATCAATGAATATTGTAAATGCACAAACAGTAATATCTCCACATTGCAAGGTGCAATTCTGAAATTTTTTGCTTTTTCCTGCTAATCCTAGCATGATAAAGAAGATTCAAAGAGAGTGAGATGTCAGCTCCTTTCATTCAGTCAGTAGCTTCAAACATTTCTGGACGTTTTTCAATGGCAAAAATCAATGAATATTGTAAATGCACAAACAGTAATATCTCCACATTGCAAGGTGCAATTCTGAAATTTTTTGCTGTTTCCTGCTAATCCTAGCAGGATAAAGAAGATTCAAAGAGAGTGAGATGCCAGCTCCTTTCATTCAGTCAGTAGCTTCAAACATTTCTGGTATATGAAAAACATGTTTTTCAATGGCAAAAATCAATGAATATTGTAAATTCACAAACAGTAATATCTCCACATTGCAAGGTGCAATTCTGAAATTTTTTGCTTTTTCCTGCTAATCCTAGCATGATAAAGAAGATTCAAAGAGAGTGAGATGCCAGCTCCTTTCATTCAGTCAGTAGCTTCAAACATTTCTGGTATATGAAAAACATGTTTTTCAATGGCAAAAATCAATGAATATTGTAAATGCACAAACAGTAATATCTCCACATTGCAAGGTGCAATTCTGAAATTTTTTGCTTTTTCCTGCTAATCCTAGCATGATAAAGAAGATTCAAAGAGAGTGAGATGCCAGCTCCTTTCATTCAGTCAGTAGCTTCAAACATTTCTGGACGTTTTTCAATGGCAAAAATCAATGAATATTGTAAATGCACAAACAGTAATATCTCCACATTGCAAGGTGCAATTCTGAAATTTTTTGCTTTTTCCTGCTAATCCTAGCATGATAAAGAAGATTCAAAGAGAGTGAGATGTCAGCTCCTTTCATTCAGTCAGTAGCTTCAAACATTTCTGGACGTTTTTCAATGGCAAAAATCAATGAATATTGTAAATGCACAAACAGTAATATCTCCACATTGCAAGGTGCAATTCTGAAATTTTTTGCTGTTTCCTGCTAATCCTAGCAGGATAAAGAAGATTCAAAGAGAGTGAGATGCCAGCTCCTTTCATTCAGTCAGTAGCTTCAAACATTTCTGGTATATGAAAAACATGTTTTTCAATGGCAAAAATCAATGAATATTGTAAATTCACAAACAGTAATATCTCCACATTGCAAGGTGCAATTCTGAAATTTTTTGCTTTTTCCTGCTAATCCTAGCATGATAAAGAAGATTCAAAGAGAGTGAGATGCCAGCTCCTTTCATTCAGTCAGTAGCTTCAAACATTTCTGGTATATGAAAAACATGTTTTTCAATGGCAAAAATCAATGAATATTGTAAATGCACAAACAGTAATATCTCCACATTGCAAGGTGCAATTCTGAAATTTTTTGCTTTTTCCTGTTAATCCTAGCATGATAAAGAAGATTCAAAGAGAGTGAGATGCCAGCTCCTTTCATTCAGTCAGTAGCTTCAAACATTTCTGGTATATGAAAAACATGTTTTTCAATGGCAAAAATCAATGAATATTGTAAATTCACAAACAGTAATATCTCCACATTGCAAGGTGCAATTCTGAAATTTTTTGCTTTTTCCTGCTAATCCTAGCATGATAAAGAAGATTCAAAGAGAGTGAGATGCCAGCTCCTTTCATTCAGTCAGTAGCTTCAAACATTTCTGGTATATGAAAAACATGTTTTTCAATGGCAAAAATCAATGAATATTGTAAATGCACAAACAGTAATATCTCCACATTGCAAGGTGCAATTCTGAAATTTTTTGCTTTTTCCTGTTAATCCTAGCATGATAAAGAAGATTCAAAGAGAGTGAGATGCCAGCTCCTTTCATTCAGTCAGTAGCTTCAAACATTTCTGGTATATGAATAACATGATGTTTTTCAATGGCAAAAATCAATGAATATTGTAAATGCACAAACAGTAATATCTCCACATTGCAAGGTGCAATTCTGAAATTTTTTGCTTTTTCCTGCTAATCCTAGCATGATAAAGAAGATTCAAAGAGAGTGAGATGCCAGCTCCTTTCATTCAGTCAGTAGCTTCAAACATTTCTGGACGTTTTTCAATGGCAAAAATCAATGAATATTGTAAATGCACAAACAGTAATATCTCCACATTGCAAGGTGCAATTCTGAAATTTTTTGCTTTTTCCTGCTAATCCTAGCATGATAAAGAAGATTCAAAGAGAGTGAGATGTCAGCTCCTTTCATTCAGTCAGTAGCTTCAAATATTTCTGGACGTTTTTCAATGGCAAAAATCAATGAATATTGTAAATGCACAAACAGTAATATCTCCACATTGCAAGGTGCAATTCTGAAATTTTTTGCTTTTTCCTGCTAATCCTAGCATGATAAAGAAGATTCAAAGAGAGTGAGATGCCAGCTCCTTTCATTCAGTCAGTAGCTTCAAACATTTCTGGACGTTTTTCAATGGCAAAAATCAATGAATATTGTAAATGCACAAACAGTAATATCTCCACATTGCAAGGTGCAATTCTGAAATTTTTTGCTTTTTCCTGTTAATCCTAGCATGATAAAGAAGATTCAAAGAGAGTGAGATGCCAGCTCCTTTCATTCAGTCAGTAGCTTCAAACTTCTGGTATATGAATAACATGATGTTTTTCAATGGCAAAAATCAATGAATATTGTAAATGCACAAACAGTAATATCTCCACATTGCAAGGTGCAATTCTGAAATTTTTTGCTTTTTCCTGCTAATCCTAGCATGATAAAGAAGATTCAAAGAGAGTGAGATGCCAGCTCCTTTCATTCAGTCAGTAGCTTCAAACATTTCTGGACGTTTTTCAATGGCAAAAATCAATGAATATTGTAAATGCACAAACAGTAATATCTCCACATTGCAAGGTGCAATTCTGAAATTTTTTGCTGTTTCCTGCTAATCCTAGCAGGATAAAGAAGATTCAGAGTGAGATGCCAGCTCCTTTCATTCAGTCAGTAGCTTCAAACATTTCTGGTATATGAAAAACATGTTTTTCAATGGCAAAAATCAATGAATATTGTAAATGCACAAACAGTAATATCTCCACATTGCAAGGTGCAATTCTGAAATTTTTTGCTTTTTCCTGCTAATCCTAGCATGATAAAGAAGATTCAAAGAGAGTGAGATGCCAGCTCCTTTCATTCAGTCAGTAGCTTCAAACATTTCTGGTATATGAAAAACATGTTTTTCAATGGCAAAAATCAATGAATATTGTAAATGCACAAACAGTAATATCTCCACATTGCAAGGTGCAGTTCTGAAATTTTTTGCTTTTTCCTGCTAATCCTAGCATGATAAAGAAGATTCAAAGAGAGTGAGATGCCAGCTCCTTTCATTCAGTCAGTAGCTTCAAACATTTCTGGTATATGAAAAACGTTTTTCAATGGCAAAAATCAATGAATATTGTAAATGCACAAACAGTAATATCTCCACATTGCAAGGTGCAATTCTGAAATTTTTTGCTTTTTCCTGCTAATCCTAGCATGATAAAGAAGATTCAAAGAGAGTGAGATGCCAGCTCCTTTCATTCAGTCAGTAGCTTCAAACATTTCTGGTATATGAAAAACATGTTTTTCAATGGCAAAAATCAATGAATATTGTAAATGCACAAACAGTAATATCTCCACATTGCAAGGTGCAATTCTGAAATTTTTTGCTTTTTCCTGCTAATCCTAGCATGATAAAGAAGATTCAAAGAGAGTGAGATGCCAGCTCCTTTCATTCAGTCAGTAGCTTCAAACATTTCTGGTATATGAATAACATGATGTTTTTCAATGGCAAAAATCAATGAATATTGTAAATGCACAAACAGTAATATCTCCACATTGCAAGGTGCAATTCTGAAATTTTTTGCTTTTTCCTGCTAATCCTAGCATGATAAAGAAGATTCAAAGAGAGTGAGATGCCAGCTCCTTTCATTCAGTCAGTAGCTTCAAACATTTCTGGTATATGAAAAACATGTTTTTCAATGGCAAAAATCAATGAATATTGTAAATGCGCAAACAGTAATATCTCCACATTGCAAGGTGCAATTCTGAAATTTTTTGCTTTTTCCTGTTAATCCTAGCATGATAAAGAAGATTCAAAGAGAGTGAGATGCCAGCTCCTTTCATTCAGTCAGTAGCTTCAAACATTTCTGGTATATGAAAAACATGTTTTTCAATGGCAAAAATCAATGAATATTGTAAATGCACAAACAGTAATATCTCCACATTGCAAGGTGCAATTCTGAAATTTTTTGCTTTTTCCTGCTAATCCTAGCATGATAAAGAAGATTCAAAGAGAGTGAGATGCCAGCTCCTTTCATTCAGTCAGTAGCTTCAAACATTTCTGGACGTTTTTCAATGGCAAAAATCAATGAATATTGTAAATGCACAAACAGTAATATCTCCACATTGCAAGGTGCAATTCTGAAATTTTTTGCTTTTTCCTGCTAATCCTAGCATGATAAAGAAGATTCAAAGAGAGTGAGATGTCAGCTCCTTTCATTCAGTCAGTAGCTTCAAATATTTCTGGACGTTTTTCAATGGCAAAAATCAATGAATATTGTAAATGCACAAACAGTAATATCTCCACATTGCAAGGTGCAATTCTGAAATTTTTTGCTTTTTCCTGCTAATCCTAGCATGATAAAGAAGATTCAAAGAGAGTGAGATGCCAGCTCCTTTCATTCAGTCAGTAGCTTCAAACATTTCTGGTATATGAATAACATGATGTTTTTCAATGGCAAAAATCAATGAATATTGTAAATGCACAAACAGTAATATCTCCACATTGCAAGGTGCAATTCTGAAATTTTTTGCTTTTTCCTGCTAATCCTAGCATGATAAAGAAGATTCAAAGAGAGTGAGATGCCAGCTCCTTTCATTCAGTCAGTAGCTTCAAACATTTCTGGTATATGAAAAACATGTTTTTCAATGGCAAAAATCAATGAATATTGTAAATGCGCAAACAGTAATATCTCCACATTGCAAGGTGCAATTCTGAAATTTTTTGCTTTTTCCTGTTAATCCTAGCATGATAAAGAAGATTCAAAGAGAGTGAGATGCCAGCTCCTTTCATTCAGTCAGTAGCTTCAAACATTTCTGGACGTTTTTCAATGGCAAAAATCAATGAATATTGTAAATGCACAAACAGTAATATCTCCACATTGCAAGGTGCAATTCTGAAATTTTTTGCTTTTTCCTGCTAATCCTAGCATGATAAAGAAGATTCAAAGAGAGTGAGATGTCAGCTCCTTTCATTCAGTCAGTAGCTTCAAATATTTCTGGACGTTTTTCAATGGCAAAAATCAATGAATATTGTAAATGCACAAACAGTAATATCTCCACATTGCAAGGTGCAATTCTGAAATTTTTTGCTTTTTCCTGCTAATCCTAGCATGATAAAGAAGATTCAAAGAGAGTGAGATGCCAGCTCCTTTCATTCAGTCAGTAGCTTCAAACATTTCTGGACGTTTTTCAATGGCAAAAATCAATGAATATTGTAAATGCACAAACAGTAATATCTCCACATTGCAAGGTGCAATTCTGAAATTTTTTGCTTTTTCCTGCTAATCCTAGCATGATAAAGAAGATTCAAAGAGAGTGAGATGCCAGCTCCTTTCATTCAGTCAGTAGCTTCAAACATTTCTGGTATATGAATAACATGATGTTTTTCAATGGCAAAAATCAATGAATATTGTAAATGCACAAACAGTAATATCTCCACATTGCAAGGTGCAATTCTGAAATTTTTTGCTTTTTCCTGCTAATCCTAGCATGATAAAGAAGATTCAAAGAGAGTGAGATGCCAGCTCCTTTCATTCAGTCAGTAGCTTCAAACATTTCTGGTATATGAAAAACATGTTTTTCAATGGCAAAAATCAATGAATATTGTAAATGCGCAAACAGTAATATCTCCACATTGCAAGGTGCAATTCTGAAATTTTTTGCTTTTTCCTGTTAATCCTAGCATGATAAAGAAGATTCAAAGAGAGTGAGATGCCAGCTCCTTTCATTCAGTCAGTAGCTTCAAACATTTCTGGTATATGAAAAACATGTTTTTCAATGGCAAAAATCAATGAATATTGTAAATGCACAAACAGTAATATCTCCACATTGCAAGGTGCAATTCTGAAATTTTTTGCTTTTTCCTGCTAATCCTAGCATGATAAAGAAGATTCAAAGAGAGTGAGATGCCAGCTCCTTTCATTCAGTCAGTAGCTTCAAACATTTCTGGACGTTTTTCAATGGCAAAAATCAATGAATATTGTAAATGCACAAACAGTAATATCTCCACATTGCAAGGTGCAATTCTGAAATTTTTTGCTTTTTCCTGCTAATCCTAGCATGATAAAGAAGATTCAAAGAGAGTGAGATGTCAGCTCCTTTCATTCAGTCAGTAGCTTCAAATATTTCTGGACGTTTTTCAATGGCAAAAATCAATGAATATTGTAAATGCACAAACAGTAATATCTCCACATTGCAAGGTGCAATTCTGAAATTTTTTGCTTTTTCCTGCTAATCCTAGCATGATAAAGAAGATTCAAAGAGAGTGAGATGCCAGCTCCTTTCATTCAGTCAGTAGCTTCAAACATTTCTGGTATATGAATAACATGATGTTTTTCAATGGCAAAAATCAATGAATATTGTAAATGCACAAACAGTAATATCTCCACATTGCAAGGTGCAATTCTGAAATTTTTTGCTTTTTCCTGCTAATCCTAGCATGATAAAGAAGATTCAAAGAGAGTGAGATGCCAGCTCCTTTCATTCAGTCAGTAGCTTCAAACATTTCTGGTATATGAAAAACATGTTTTTCAATGGCAAAAATCAATGAATATTGTAAATGCGCAAACAGTAATATCTCCACATTGCAAGGTGCAATTCTGAAATTTTTTGCTTTTTCCTGTTAATCCTAGCATGATAAAGAAGATTCAAAGAGAGTGAGATGCCAGCTCCTTTCATTCAGTCAGTAGCTTCAAACATTTCTGGACGTTTTTCAATGGCAAAAATCAATGAATATTGTAAATGCACAAACAGTAATATCTCCACATTGCAAGGTGCAATTCTGAAATTTTTTGCTTTTTCCTGCTAATCCTAGCATGATAAAGAAGATTCAAAGAGAGTGAGATGTCAGCTCCTTTCATTCAGTCAGTAGCTTCAAATATTTCTGGACGTTTTTCAATGGCAAAAATCAATGAATATTGTAAATGCACAAACAGTAATATCTCCACATTGCAAGGTGCAATTCTGAAATTTTTTGCTTTTTCCTGCTAATCCTAGCATGATAAAGAAGATTCAAAGAGAGTGAGATGCCAGCTCCTTTCATTCAGTCAGTAGCTTCAAACATTTCTGGACGTTTTTCAATGGCAAAAATCAATGAATATTGTAAATGCACAAACAGTAATATCTCCACATTGCAAGGTGCAATTCTGAAATTTTTTGCTTTTTCCTGTTAATCCTAGCATGATAAAGAAGATTCAAAGAGAGTGAGATGCCAGCTCCTTTCATTCAGTCAGTAGCTTCAAACTTCTGGTATATGAATAACATGATGTTTTTCAATGGCAAAAATCAATGAATATTGTAAATGCACAAACAGTAATATCTCCACATTGCAAGGTGCAATTCTGAAATTTTTTGCTTTTTCCTGCTAATCCTAGCATGATAAAGAAGATTCAAAGAGAGTGAGATGCCAGCTCCTTTCATTCAGTCAGTAGCTTCAAACATTTCTGGACGTTTTTCAATGGCAAAAATCAATGAATATTGTAAATGCACAAACAGTAATATCTCCACATTGCAAGGTGCAATTCTGAAATTTTTTGCTGTTTCCTGCTAATCCTAGCAGGATAAAGAAGATTCAGAGTGAGATGCCAGCTCCTTTCATTCAGTCAGTAGCTTCAAACATTTCTGGTATATGAAAAACATGTTTTTCAATGGCAAAAATCAATGAATATTGTAAATGCACAAACAGTAATATCTCCACATTGCAAGGTGCAATTCTGAAATTTTTTGCTTTTTCCTGCTAATCCTAGCATGATAAAGAAGATTCAAAGAGAGTGAGATGCCAGCTCCTTTCATTCAGTCAGTAGCTTCAAACATTTCTGGTATATGAAAAACATGTTTTTCAATGGCAAAAATCAATGAATATTGTAAATGCACAAACAGTAATATCTCCACATTGCAAGGTGCAGTTCTGAAATTTTTTGCTTTTTCCTGCTAATCCTAGCATGATAAAGAAGATTCAAAGAGAGTGAGATGCCAGCTCCTTTCATTCAGTCAGTAGCTTCAAACATTTCTGGTATATGAAAAACGTTTTTCAATGGCAAAAATCAATGAATATTGTAAATGCACAAACAGTAATATCTCCACATTGCAAGGTGCAATTCTGAAATTTTTTGCTTTTTCCTGCTAATCCTAGCATGATAAAGAAGATTCAAAGAGAGTGAGATGCCAGCTCCTTTCATTCAGTCAGTAGCTTCAAACATTTCTGGTATATGAAAAACATGTTTTTCAATGGCAAAAATCAATGAATATTGTAAATGCACAAACAGTAATATCTCCACATTGCAAGGTGCAATTCTGAAATTTTTTGCTTTTTCCTGCTAATCCTAGCATGATAAAGAAGATTCAAAGAGAGTGAGATGCCAGCTCCTTTCATTCAGTCAGTAGCTTCAAACATTTCTGGTATATGAATAACATGATGTTTTTCAATGGCAAAAATCAATGAATATTGTAAATGCACAAACAGTAATATCTCCACATTGCAAGGTGCAATTCTGAAATTTTTTGCTTTTTCCTGCTAATCCTAGCATGATAAAGAAGATTCAAAGAGAGTGAGATGCCAGCTCCTTTCATTCAGTCAGTAGCTTCAAACATTTCTGGTATATGAAAAACATGTTTTTCAATGGCAAAAATCAATGAATATTGTAAATGCGCAAACAGTAATATCTCCACATTGCAAGGTGCAATTCTGAAATTTTTTGCTTTTTCCTGTTAATCCTAGCATGATAAAGAAGATTCAAAGAGAGTGAGATGCCAGCTCCTTTCATTCAGTCAGTAGCTTCAAACATTTCTGGTATATGAAAAACATGTTTTTCAATGGCAAAAATCAATGAATATTGTAAATGCACAAACAGTAATATCTCCACATTGCAAGGTGCAATTCTGAAATTTTTTGCTTTTTCCTGCTAATCCTAGCATGATAAAGAAGATTCAAAGAGAGTGAGATGCCAGCTCCTTTCATTCAGTCAGTAGCTTCAAACATTTCTGGACGTTTTTCAATGGCAAAAATCAATGAATATTGTAAATGCACAAACAGTAATATCTCCACATTGCAAGGTGCAATTCTGAAATTTTTTGCTTTTTCCTGCTAATCCTAGCATGATAAAGAAGATTCAAAGAGAGTGAGATGTCAGCTCCTTTCATTCAGTCAGTAGCTTCAAATATTTCTGGACGTTTTTCAATGGCAAAAATCAATGAATATTGTAAATGCACAAACAGTAATATCTCCACATTGCAAGGTGCAATTCTGAAATTTTTTGCTTTTTCCTGCTAATCCTAGCATGATAAAGAAGATTCAAAGAGAGTGAGATGCCAGCTCCTTTCATTCAGTCAGTAGCTTCAAACATTTCTGGTATATGAATAACATGATGTTTTTCAATGGCAAAAATCAATGAATATTGTAAATGCACAAACAGTAATATCTCCACATTGCAAGGTGCAATTCTGAAATTTTTTGCTTTTTCCTGCTAATCCTAGCATGATAAAGAAGATTCAAAGAGAGTGAGATGCCAGCTCCTTTCATTCAGTCAGTAGCTTCAAACATTTCTGGTATATGAAAAACATGTTTTTCAATGGCAAAAATCAATGAATATTGTAAATGCGCAAACAGTAATATCTCCACATTGCAAGGTGCAATTCTGAAATTTTTTGCTTTTTCCTGTTAATCCTAGCATGATAAAGAAGATTCAAAGAGAGTGAGATGCCAGCTCCTTTCATTCAGTCAGTAGCTTCAAACATTTCTGGTATATGAAAAACATGTTTTTCAATGGCAAAAATCAATGAATATTGTAAATGCACAAACAGTAATATCTCCACATTGCAAGGTGCAATTCTGAAATTTTTTGCTTTTTCCTGCTAATCCTAGCATGATAAAGAAGATTCAAAGAGAGTGAGATGTCAGCTCCTTTCATTCAGTCAGTAGCTTCAAATATTTCTGGACGTTTTTCAATGGCAAAAATCAATGAATATTGTAAATGCACAAACAGTAATATCTCCACATTGCAAGGTGCAATTCTGAAATTTTTTGCTTTTTCCTGCTAATCCTAGCATGATAAAGAAGATTCAAAGAGAGTGAGATGCCAGCTCCTTTCATTCAGTCAGTAGCTTCAAACATTTCTGGACGTTTTTCAATGGCAAAAATCAATGAATATTGTAAATGCACAAACAGTAATATCTCCACATTGCAAGGTGCAATTCTGAAATTTTTTGCTTTTTCCTGTTAATCCTAGCATGATAAAGAAGATTCAAAGAGAGTGAGATGCCAGCTCCTTTCATTCAGTCAGTAGCTTCAAACTTCTGGTATATGAATAACATGATGTTTTTCAATGGCAAAAATCAATGAATATTGTAAATGCACAAACAGTAATATCTCCACATTGCAAGGTGCAATTCTGAAATTTTTTGCTTTTTCCTGCTAATCCTAGCATGATAAAGAAGATTCAAAGAGAGTGAGATGCCAGCTCCTTTCATTCAGTCAGTAGCTTCAAACATTTCTGGACGTTTTTCAATGGCAAAAATCAATGAATATTGTAAATGCACAAACAGTAATATCTCCACATTGCAAGGTGCAATTCTGAAATTTTTTGCTGTTTCCTGCTAATCCTAGCAGGATAAAGAAGATTCAGAGTGAGATGCCAGCTCCTTTCATTCAGTCAGTAGCTTCAAACATTTCTGGTATATGAAAAACATGTTTTTCAATGGCAAAAATCAATGAATATTGTAAATGCACAAACAGTAATATCTCCACATTGCAAGGTGCAATTCTGAAATTTTTTGCTTTTTCCTGCTAATCCTAGCATGATAAAGAAGATTCAAAGAGAGTGAGATGCCAGCTCCTTTCATTCAGTCAGTAGCTTCAAACATTTCTGGTATATGAAAAACATGTTTTTCAATGGCAAAAATCAATGAATATTGTAAATGCACAAACAGTAATATCTCCACATTGCAAGGTGCAATTCTGAAATTTTTTGCTTTTTCCTGCTAATCCTAGCATGATAAAGAAGATTCAAAGAGAGTGAGATGCCAGCTCCTTTCATTCAGTCAGTAGCTTCAAACATTTCTGGTATATGAAAAACGTTTTTCAATGGCAAAAATCAATGAATATTGTAAATGCACAAACAGTAATATCTCCACATTGCAAGGTGCAATTCTGAAATTTTTTGCTTTTTCCTGCTAATCCTAGCATGATAAAGAAGATTCAAAGAGAGTGAGATGCCAGCTCCTTTCATTCAGTCAGTAGCTTCAAACATTTCTGGTATATGAAAAACATGTTTTTCAATGGCAAAAATCAATGAATATTGTAAATGCACAAACAGTAATATCTCCACATTGCAAGGTGCAATTCTGAAATTTTTTGCTTTTTCCTGTTAATCCTAGCATGATAAAGAAGATTCAAAGAGAGTGAGATGCCAGCTCCTTTCATTCAGTCAGTAGCTTCAAACATTTCTGGTATATGAATAACATGATGTTTTTCAATGGCAAAAATCAATGAATATTGTAAATGCACAAACAGTAATATCTCCACATTGCAAGGTGCAATTCTGAAATTTTTTGCTTTTTCCTGCTAATCCTAGCATGATAAAGAAGATTCAAAGAGAGTGAGATGCCAGCTCCTTTCATTCAGTCAGTAGCTTCAAACATTTCTGGTATATGAAAAACATGTTTTTCAATGGCAAAAATCAATGAATATTGTAAATGCGCAAACAGTAATATCTCCACATTGCAAGGTGCAATTCTGAAATTTTTTGCTTTTTCCTGTTAATCCTAGCATGATAAAGAAGATTCAAAGAGAGTGAGATGCCAGCTCCTTTCATTCAGTCAGTAGCTTCAAACATTTCTGGTATATGAAAAACATGTTTTTCAATGGCAAAAATCAATGAATATTGTAAATGCACAAACAGTAATATCTCCACATTGCAAGGTGCAATTCTGAAATTTTTTGCTTTTTCCTGCTAATCCTAGCATGATAAAGAAGATTCAAAGAGAGTGAGATGCCAGCTCCTTTCATTCAGTCAGTAGCTTCAAACATTTCTGGTATATGAAAAACATGTTTTTCAATGGCAAAAATCAATGAATATTGTAAATGCACAAACAGTAATATCTCCACATTGCAAGGTGCAATTCTGAAATTTTTTGCTTTTTCCTGCTAATCCTAGCATGATAAAGAAGATTCAAAGAGAGTGAGATGCCAGCTCCTTTCATTCAGTCAGTAGCTTCAAACATTTCTGGACGTTTTTCAATGGCAAAAATCAATGAATATTGTAAATGCACAAACAGTAATATCTCCACATTGCAAGGTGCAATTCTGAAATTTTTTGCTTTTTCCTGTTAATCCTAGCATGATAAAGAAGATTCAAAGAGAGTGAGATGCCAGCTCCTTTCATTCAGTCAGTAGCTTCAAACATTTCTGGTATATGAAAAACGTTTTTCAATGGCAAAAATCAATGAATATTGTAAATGCACAAACAGTAATATCTCCACATTGCAAGGTGCAATTCTGAAATTTTTTGCTTTTTCCTGCTAATCCTAGCATGATAAAGAAGATTCAAAGAGAGTGAGATGCCAGCTCCTTTCATTCAGTCAGTAGCTTCAAACATTTCTGGTATATGAAAAACATGTTTTTCAATGGCAAAAATCAATGAATATTGTAAATGCACAAACAGTAATATCTCCACATTGCAAGGTGCAATTCTGAAATTTTTTGCTTTTTCCTGCTAATCCTAGCATGATAAAGAAGATTCAAAGAGAGTGAGATGCCAGCTCCTTTCATTCAGTCAGTAGCTTCAAACATTTCTGGTATATGAAAAACATGTTTTTCAATGGCAAAAATCAATGAATATTGTAAATGCACAAACAGTAATATCTCCACATTGCAAGGTGCAATTCTGAAATTTTTTGCTTTTTCCTGCTAATCCTAGCATGATAAAGAAGATTCAAAGAGAGTGAGATGCCAGCTCCTTTCATTCAGTCAGTAGCTTCAAACATTTCTGGTATATGAAAAACATGTTTTTCAATGGCAAAAATCAATGAATATTGTAAATGCACAAACAGTAATATCTCCACATTGCAAGGTGCAATTCTGAAATTTTTTGCTTTTTCCTGCTAATCCTAGCATGATAAAGAAGATTCAAAGAGAGTGAGATGCCAGCTCCTTTCATTCAGTCAGTAGCTTCAAACATTTCTGGACGTTTTTCAATGGCAAAAATCAATGAATATTGTAAATGCACAAACAGTAATATCTCCACATTGCAAGGTGCAATTCTGAAATTTTTTGCTTTTTCCTGCTAATCCTAGCATGATAAAGAAGATTCAAAGAGAGTGAGATGCCAGCTCCTTTCATTCAGTCAGTAGCTTCAAACATTTCTGGTATATGAAAAACATGTTTTTCAATGGCAAAAATCAATGAATATTGTAAATGCACAAACAGTAATATCTCCACATTGCAAGGTGCAATTCTGAAATTTTTTGCTTTTTCCTGCTAATCCTAGCATGATAAAGAAGATTCAAAGAGAGTGAGATGCCAGCTCCTTTCATTCAGTCAGTAGCTTCAAACATTTCTGGACGTTTTTCAATGGCAAAAATCAATGAATATTGTAAATGCACAAACAGTAATATCTCCACATTGCAAGGTGCAATTCTGAAATTTTTTGCTTTTTCCTGTTAATCCTAGCATGATAAAGAAGATTCAAAGAGAGTGAGATGCCAGCTCCTTTCATTCAGTCAGTAGCTTCAAACATTTCTGGTATATGAAAAACGTTTTTCAATGGCAAAAATCAATGAATATTGTAAATGCACAAACAGTAATATCTCCACATTGCAAGGTGCAATTCTGAAATTTTTTGCTTTTTCCTGCTAATCCTAGCATGATAAAGAAGATTCAAAGAGAGTGAGATGCCAGCTCCTTTCATTCAGTCAGTAGCTTCAAACATTTCTGGTATATGAAAAACATGTTTTTCAATGGCAAAAATCAATGAATATTGTAAATGCACAAACAGTAATATCTCCACATTGCAAGGTGCAATTCTGAAATTTTTTGCTTTTTCCTGCTAATCCTAGCATGATAAAGAAGATTCAAAGAGAGTGAGATGCCAGCTCCTTTCATTCAGTCAGTAGCTTCAAACATTTCTGGTATATGAAAAACATGTTTTTCAATGGCAAAAATCAATAAATATTGTAAATGCACAAACAGTAATATCTCCACATTGCAAGGTGCAATTCTGAAATTTTTTGCTTTTTCCTGCTAATCCTAGCATGATAAAGAAGATTCAAAGAGAGTGAGATGCCAGCTCCTTTCATTCAGTCAGTAGCTTCAAACATTTCTGGTATATGAAAAACATGTTTTTCAATGGCAAAAATCAATGAATATTGTAAATGCACAAACAGTAATATCTCCACATTGCAAGGTGCAATTCTGAAATCTTTTGCTTTTTCCTGCTAATCCTAGCATGATAAAGAAGATTCAAAGAGAGTGAGATGCCAGCTCCTTTCATTCAGTCAGTAGCTTCAAACATTTCTGGACGTTTTTCAATGGCAAAAATCAATGAATATTGTAAATGCACAAACAGTAATATCTCCACATTGCAAGGTGCAATTCTGAAATTTTTTGCTTTTTCCTGTTAATCCTAGCATGATAAAGAAGATTCAAAGAGAGTGAGATGCCAGCTCCTTTCATTCAGTCAGTAGCTTCAAACATTTCTGGACGTTTTTCAATGGCAAAAATCAATGAATATTGTAAATGCACAAACAGTAATATCTCCACATTGCAAGGTGCAATTCTGAAATTTTTTGCTTTTTCCTGCTAATCCTAGCATGATAAAGAAGATTCAAAGAGAGTGAGATGCCAGCTCCTTTCATTCAGTCAGTAGCTTCAAACATTTCTGGTATATGAAAAACATGTTTTTCAATGGCAAAAATCAATGAATATTGTAAATGCACAAACAGTAATATCTCCACATTGCAAGGTGCAATTCTGAAATTTTTTGCTTTTTCCTGCTAATCCTAGCATGATAAAGATTCAAAGAGAGTGAGATGCCAGCTCCTTTCATTCAGTCAGTAGCTTCAAACATTTCTGGTATATGAAAAACGTTTTTCAATGGCAAAAATCAATGAATATTGTAAATGCACAAACAGTAATATCTCCACATTGCAAGGTGGAATTCTGAAATTTTTTGCTTTTTCCTGCTAATCCTAGCATGATAAAGAAGATTCAAAGAGAGTGAGATGCCAGCTCCTTTCATTCAGTCAGTAGCTTCAAACATTTCTGGTATATGAAAAACATGTTTTTCAATGGCAAAAATCAATGAATATTGTAAATGCACAAACAGTAATATCTCCACATTGCAAGGTGCAATTCTGAAATTTTTTGCTTTTTCCTGCTAATCCTAGCATGATAAAGAAGATTCAAAGAGAGTGAGATGCCAGCTCCTTTCATTCAGTCAGTAGCTTCAAACATTTCTGGACGTTTTTCAATGGCAAAAATCAATGAATATTGTAAATGCACAAACAGTAATATCTCCACATTGCAAGGTGCAATTCTGAAATTTTTTGCTTTTTCCTGCTAATCCTAGCATGATAAAGAAGATTCAAAGAGAGTGAGATGCCAGCTCCTTTCATTCAGTCAGTAGCTTCAAACATTTCTGGTATATGAAAAACATGTTTTTCAATGGCAAAAATCAATGAATATTGTAAATGCACAAACAGTAATATCTCCACATTGCAAGGTGCAATTCTGAAATTTTTTGCTTTTTCCTGCTAATCCTAGCATGATAAAGAAGATTCAAAGAGAGTGAGATGCCAGCTCCTTTCATTCAGTCAGTAGCTTCAAACATTTCTGGTATATGAAAAACATGTATTTCAATGGCAAAAATCAATGAATATTGTAAATGCACAAACAGTAATATCTCCACATTGCAAGGTGCAATTCTGAAATTTTTTGCTTTTTCCTGCTAATCCTAGCATGATAAAGAAGATTCAAAGAGAGTGAGATGCCAGCTCCTTTCATTCAGTCAGTAGCTTCAAACATTTCTGGTATATGAAAAACATGTTTTTCAATGGCAAAAATCAATGAATATTGTAAATGCACAAACAGTAATATCTCCACATTGCAAGGTGCAATTCTGAAATTTTTTGCTTTTTCCTGCTAATCCTAGCATGATAAAGAAGATTCAAAGAGAGTGAGATGCCAGCTCCTTTCATTCAGTCAGTAGCTTCAAACATTTCTGGTATATGAAAAACATGTTTTTCAATGGCAAAAATCAATGAATATTGTAAATGTACAAACAGTAATATCTCCACATTGCAAGGTGCAATTCTGAAATTTTTTGCTTTTTCCTGCTAATCCTAGCATGATAAAGAAGATTCAAAGAGAGTGAGATGCCAGCTCCTTTCATTCAGTCAGTAGCTTCAAACATTTCTGGACGTTTTTCAATGGCAAAAATCAATGAATATTGTAAATGCACAAACAGTAATATCTCCACATTGCAAGGTGCAATTCTGAAATTTTTTGCTTTTTCCTGTTAATCCTAGCATGATAAAGAAGATTCAAAGAGAGTGAGATGCCAGCTCCTTTCATTCAGTCAGTAGCTTCAAACATTTCTGGTATATGAAAAACGTTTTTCAATGGCAAAAATCAATGAATATTGTAAATGCACAAACAGTAATATCTCCACATTGCAAGGTGCAATTCTGAAATTTTTTGCTTTTTCCTGCTAATCCTAGCATGATAAAGAAGATTCAAAGAGAGTGAGATGCCAGCTCCTTTCATTCAGTCAGTAGCTTCAAACATTTCTGGTATATGAAAAACATGTTTTTCAATGGCAAAAATCAATGAATATTGTAAATGCACAAACAGTAATATCTCCACATTGCAAGGTGCAATTCTGAAATTTTTTGCTTTTTCCTGCTAATCCTAGCATGATAAAGAAGATTCAAAGAGAGTGAGATGCCAGCTCCTTTCATTCAGTCAGTAGCTTCAAACATTTCTGGTATATGAAAAACATGTTTTTCAATGGCAAAAATCAATGAATATTGTAAATGCACAAACAGTAATATCTCCACATTGCAAGGTGCAATTCTGAAATTTTTTGCTTTTTCCTGCTAATCCTAGCATGATAAAGAAGATTCAAAGAGAGTGAGATGCCAGCTCCTTTCATTCAGTCAGTAGCTTCAAACATTTCTGGTATATGAAAAACATGTTTTTCAATGGCAAAAATCAATGAATATTGTAAATGCACAAACAGTAATATCTCCACATTGCAAGGTGCAATTCTGAAATTTTTTGCTTTTTCCTACTAATCCTAGCATGATAAAGAAGATTCAAAGAGAGTGAGATGCCAGCTCCTTTCATTCAGTCAGTAGCTTCAAACATTTCTGGACGTTTTTCAATGGCAAAAATCAATGAATATTGTAAATGCACAAACAGTAATATCTCCACATTGCAAGGTGCAATTCTGAAATTTTTTGCTTTTTCCTGTTAATCCTAGCATGATAAAGAAGATTCAAAGAGAGTGAGATGCCAGCTCCTTTCATTCAGTCAGTAGCTTCAAACATTTCTGGACGTTTTTCAATGGCAAAAATCAATGAATATTGTAAATGCACAAACAGTAATATCTCCACATTGCAAGGTGCAATTCTGAAATTTTTTGCTTTTTCCTGCTAATCCTAGCATGATAAAGAAGATTCAAAGAGAGTGAGATGCCAGCTCCTTTCATTCAGTCAGTAGCTTCAAACATTTCTGGTATATGAAAAACATGTTTTTCAATGGCAAAAATCAATGAATATTGTAAATGCACAAACAGTAATATCTCCACATTGCAAGGTGCAATTCTGAAATTTTTTGCTTTTTCCTGCTAATCCTAGCATGATAAAGAAGATTCAAAGAGAGTGAGATGCCAGCTCCTTTCATTCAGTCAGTAGCTTCAAACATTTCTGGACGTTTTTCAATGGCAAAAATCAATGAATATTGTAAATGCACAAACAGTAATATCTCCACATTGCAAGGTGCAATTCTGAAATTTTTTGCTTTTTCCTGTTAATCCTAGCATGATAAAGAAGATTCAAAGAGAGTGAGATGCCAGCTCCTTTCATTCAGTCAGTAGCTTCAAACATTTCTGGTATATGAAAAACGTTTTTCAATGGCAAAAATCAATGAATATTGTAAATGCACAAACAGTAATATCTCCACATTGCAAGGTGCAATTCTGAAATTTTTTGCTTTTTCCTGCTAATCCTAGCATGATAAAGAAGATTCAAAGAGAGTGAGATGCCAGCTCCTTTCATTCAGTCAGTAGCTTCAAACATTTCTGGTATATGAAAAACATGTTTTTCAATGGCAAAAATCAATAAATATTGTAAATGCACAAACAGTAATATCTCCACATTGCAAGGTGCAATTCTGAAATTTTTTGCTTTTTCCTGCTAATCCTAGCATGATAAAGAAGATTCAAAGAGAGTGAGATGCCAGCTCCTTTCATTCAGTCAGTAGCTTCAAACATTTCTGGTATATGAAAAACATGTTTTTCAATGGCAAAAATCAATGAATATTGTAAATGCACAAACAGTAATATCTCCACATTGCAAGGTGCAATTCTGAAATCTTTTGCTTTTTCCTGCTAATCCTAGCATGATAAAGAAGATTCAAAGAGAGTGAGATGCCAGCTCCTTTCATTCAGTCAGTAGCTTCAAACATTTCTGGACGTTTTTCAATGGCAAAAATCAATGAATATTGTAAATGCACAAACAGTAATATCTCCACATTGCAAGGTGCAATTCTGAAATTTTTTGCTTTTTCCTGTTAGTCCTAGCATGATAAAGAAGATTCAAAGAGAGTGAGATGCCAGCTCCTTTCATTCAGTCAGTAGCTTCAAACATTTCTGGACGTTTTTCAATGGCAAAAATCAATGAATATTGTAAATGCACAAACAGTAATATCTCCACATTGCAAGGTGCAATTCTGAAATTTTTTGCTTTTTCCTGCTAATCCTAGCATGATAAAGAAGATTCAAAGAGAGTGAGATGCCAGCTCCTTTCATTCAGTCAGTAGCTTCAAACATTTCTGGTATATGAAAAACATGTTTTTCAATGGCAAAAATCAATGAATATTGTAAATGCACAAACAGTAATATCTCCACATTGCAAGGTGCAATTCTGAAATTTTTTGCTTTTTCCTGCTAATCCTAGCATGATAAAGATTCAAAGAGAGTGAGATGCCAGCTCCTTTCATTCAGTCAGTAGCTTCAAACATTTCTGGTATATGAAAAACGTTTTTCAATGGCAAAAATCAATGAATATTGTAAATGCACAAACAGTAATATCTCCACATTGCAAGGTGGAATTCTGAAATTTTTTGCTTTTTCCTGCTAATCCTAGCATGATAAAGAAGATTCAAAGAGAGTGAGATGCCAGCTCCTTTCATTCAGTCAGTAGCTTCAAACATTTCTGGTATATGAAAAACATGTTTTTCAATGGCAAAAATCAATGAATATTGTAAATGCACAAACAGTAATATCTCCACATTGCAAGGTGCAATTCTGAAATTTTTTGCTTTTTCCTGCTAATCCTAGCATGATAAAGAAGATTCAAAGAGAGTGAGATGCCAGCTCCTTTCATTCAGTCAGTAGCTTCAAACATTTCTGGACGTTTTTCAATGGCAAAAATCAATGAATATTGTAAATGCACAAACAGTAATATCTCCACATTGCAAGGTGCAATTCTGAAATTTTTTGCTTTTTCCTGCTAATCCTAGCATGATAAAGAAGATTCAAAGAGAGTGAGATGCCAGCTCCTTTCATTCAGTCAGTAGCTTCAAACATTTCTGGTATATGAAAAACATGTTTTTCAATGGCAAAAATCAATGAATATTGTAAATGCACAAACAGTAATATCTCCACATTGCAAGGTGCAATTCTGAAATTTTTTGCTTTTTCCTGCTAATCCTAGCATGATAAAGAAGATTCAAAGAGAGTGAGATGCCAGCTCCTTTCATTCAGTCAGTAGCTTCAAACATTTCTGGTATATGAAAAACATGTATTTCAATGGCAAAAATCAATGAATATTGTAAATGCACAAACAGTAATATCTCCACATTGCAAGGTGCAATTCTGAAATTTTTTGCTTTTTCCTGCTAATCCTAGCATGATAAAGAAGATTCAAAGAGAGTGAGATGCCAGCTCCTTTCATTCAGTCAGTAGCTTCAAACATTTCTGGTATATGAAAAACATGTTTTTCAATGGCAAAAATCAATGAATATTGTAAATGCACAAACAGTAATATCTCCACATTGCAAGGTGCAATTCTGAAATTTTTTGCTTTTTCCTGCTAATCCTAGCATGATAAAGAAGATTCAAAGAGAGTGAGATGCCAGCTCCTTTCATTCAGTCAGTAGCTTCAAACATTTCTGGTATATGAAAAACATGTTTTTCAATGGCAAAAATCAATGAATATTGTAAATGCACAAACAGTAATATCTCCACATTGCAAGGTGCAATTCTGAAATTTTTTGCTTTTTCCTGCTAATCCTAGCATGATAAAGAAGATTCAAAGAGAGTGAGATGCCAGCTCCTTTCATTCAGTCAGTAGCTTCAAACATTTCTGGACGTTTTTCAATGGCAAAAATCAATGAATATTGTAAATGCACAAACAGTAATATCTCCACATTGCAAGGTGCAATTCTGAAATTTTTTGCTTTTTCCTGTTAATCCTAGCATGATAAAGAAGATTCAAAGAGAGTGAGATGCCAGCTCCTTTCATTCAGTCAGTAGCTTCAAACATTTCTGGTATATGAAAAACGTTTTTCAATGGCAAAAATCAATGAATATTGTAAATGCACAAACAGTAATATCTCCACATTGCAAGGTGCAATTCTGAAATTTTTTGCTTTTTCCTGCTAATCCTAGCATGATAAAGAAGATTCAAAGAGAGTGAGATGCCAGCTCCTTTCATTCAGTCAGTAGCTTCAAACATTTCTGGTATATGAAAAACATGTTTTTCAATGGCAAAAATCAATGAATATTGTAAATGCACAAACAGTAATATCTCCACATTGCAAGGTGCAATTCTGAAATTTTTTGCTTTTTCCTGCTAATCCTAGCATGATAAAGAAGATTCAAAGAGAGTGAGATGCCAGCTCCTTTCATTCAGTCAGTAGCTTCAAACATTTCTGGTATATGAAAAACATGTTTTTCAATGGCAAAAATCAATGAATATTGTAAATGCACAAACAGTAATATCTCCACATTGCAAGGTGCAATTCTGAAATTTTTTGCTTTTTCCTGCTAATCCTAGCATGATAAAGAAGATTCAAAGAGAGTGAGATGCCAGCTCCTTTCATTCAGTCAGTAGCTTCAAACATTTCTGGTATATGAAAAACATGTTTTTCAATGGCAAAAATCAATGAATATTGTAAATGCACAAACAGTAATATCTCCACATTGCAAGGTGCAATTCTGAAATTTTTTGCTTTTTCCTACTAATCCTAGCATGATAAAGAAGATTCAAAGAGAGTGAGATGCCAGCTCCTTTCATTCAGTCAGTAGCTTCAAACATTTCTGGACGTTTTTCAATGGCAAAAATCAATGAATATTGTAAATGCACAAACAGTAATATCTCCACATTGCAAGGTGCAATTCTGAAATTTTTTGCTTTTTCCTGTTAATCCTAGCATGATAAAGAAGATTCAAAGAGAGTGAGATGCCAGCTCCTTTCATTCAGTCAGTAGCTTCAAACATTTCTGGACGTTTTTCAATGGCAAAAATCAATGAATATTGTAAATGCACAAACAGTAATATCTCCACATTGCAAGGTGCAATTCTGAAATTTTTTGCTTTTTCCTGCTAATCCTAGCATGATAAAGAAGATTCAAAGAGAGTGAGATGCCAGCTCCTTTCATTCAGTCAGTAGCTTCAAACATTTCTGGTATATGAAAAACATGTTTTTCAATGGCAAAAATCAATGAATATTGTAAATGCACAAACAGTAATATCTCCACATTGCAAGGTGCAATTCTGAAATTTTTTGCTTTTTCCTGCTAATCCTAGCATGATAAAGAAGATTCAAAGAGAGTGAGATGCCAGCTCCTTTCATTCAGTCAGTAGCTTCAAACATTTCTGGACGTTTTTCAATGGCAAAAATCAATGAATATTGTAAATGCACAAACAGTAATATCTCCACATTGCAAGGTGCAATTCTGAAATTTTTTGCTTTTTCCTGTTAATCCTAGCATGATAAAGAAGATTCAAAGAGAGTGAGATGCCAGCTCCTTTCATTCAGTCAGTAGCTTCAAACATTTCTGGTATATGAAAAACGTTTTTCAATGGCAAAAATCAATGAATATTGTAAATGCACAAACAGTAATATCTCCACATTGCAAGGTGCAATTCTGAAATTTTTTGCTTTTTCCTGCTAATCCTAGCATGATAAAGAAGATTCAAAGAGAGTGAGATGCCAGCTCCTTTCATTCAGTCAGTAGCTTCAAACATTTCTGGTATATGAAAAACATGTTTTTCAATGGCAAAAATCAATGAATATTGTAAATGCACAAACAGTAATATCTCCACATTGCAAGGTGCAATTCTGAAATTTTTTGCTTTTTCCTGCTAATCCTAGCATGATAAAGAAGATTCAAAGAGAGTGAGATGCCAGCTCCTTTCATTCAGTCAGTAGCTTCAAACATTTCTGGTATATGAAAAACATGTTTTTCAATGGCAAAAATCAATGAATATTGTAAATGCACAAACAGTAATATCTCCACATTGCAAGGTGCAATTCTGAAATTTTTTGCTTTTTCCTGCTAATCCTAGCATGATAAAGAAGATTCAAAGAGAGTGAGATGCCAGCTCCTTTCATTCAGTCAGTAGCTTCAAACATTTCTGGTATATGAAAAACATGTTTTTCAATGGCAAAAATCAATGAATATTGTAAATGCACAAACAGTAATATCTCCACATTGCAAGGTGCAATTCTGAAATTTTTTGCTTTTTCCTGCTAATCCTAGCATGATAAAGAAGATTCAAAGAGAGTGAGATGCCAGCTCCTTTCATTCAGTCAGTAGCTTCAAACATTTCTGGACGTTTTTCAATGGCAAAAATCAATGAATATTGTAAATGCACAAACAGTAATATCTCCACATTGCAAGGTGCAATTCTGAAATTTTTTGCTTTTTCCTGTTAATCCTAGCATGATAAAGAAGATTCAAAGAGAGTGAGATGCCAGCTCCTTTCATTCAGTCAGTAGCTTCAAACATTTCTGGACGTTTTTCAATGGCAAAAATCAATGAATATTGTAAATGCACAAACAGTAATATCTCCACATTGCAAGGTGCAATTCTGAAATTTTTTGCTTTTTCCTGCTAATCCTAGCATGATAAAGAAGATTCAAAGAGAGTGAGATGCCAGCTCCTTTCATTCAGTCAGTAGCTTCAAACATTTCTGGTATATGAAAAACATGTTTTTCAATGGCAAAAATCAATGAATATTGTAAATGCACAAACAGTAATATCTCCACATTGCAAGGTGCAATTCTGAAATTTTTTGCTTTTTCCTGCTAATCCTAGCATGATAAAGATTCAAAGAGAGTGAGATGCCAGCTCCTTTCATTCAGTCAGTAGCTTCAAACATTTCTGGTATATGAAAAACGTTTTTCAATGGCAAAAATCAATGAATATTGTAAATGCACAAACAGTAATATCTCCACATTGCAAGGTGCAATTCTGAAATTTTTTGCTTTTTCCTGCTAATCCTAGCATGATAAAGAAGATTCAAAGAGAGTGAGATGCCAGCTCCTTTCATTCAGTCAGTAGCTTCAAACATTTCTGGTATATGAAAAACATGTTTTTCAATGGCAAAAATCAATGAATATTGTAAATGCACAAACAGTAATATCTCCACATTGCAAGGTGCAATTCTGAAATTTTTTGCTTTTTCCTGCTAATCCTAGCATGATAAAGAAGATTCAAAGAGAGTGAGATGCCAGCTCCTTTCATTCAGTCAGTAGCTTCAAACATTTCTGGATTGACGTTTTTCAATGGCAAAAATCAATGAATATTGTAAATGCACAAACAGTAATATCTCCACATTGCAAGGTGCAATTCTGAAATTTTTTGCTTTTTCCTGCTAATCCTAGCATGATAAAGAAGATTCAAAGAGAGTGAGATGCCAGCTCCTTTCATTCAGTCAGTAGCTTCAAACATTTCTGGTATATGAAAAACATGTTTTTCAATGGCAAAAATCAATGAATATTGTAAATGCACAAACAGTAATATCTCCACATTGCAAGGTGCAATTCTGAAATTTTTTGCTTTTTCCTGCTAATCCTAGCATGATAAAGAAGATTCAAAGAGAGTGAGATGCCAGCTCCTTTCATTCAGTCAGTAGCTTCAAACATTTCTGGTATATGAAAAACATGTATTTCAATGGCAAAAATCAATGAATATTGTAAATGCACAAACAGTAATATCTCCACATTGCAAGGTGCAATTCTGAAATTTTTTGCTTTTTCCTGCTAATCCTAGCATGATAAAGAAGATTCAAAGAGAGTGAGATGCCAGCTCCTTTCATTCAGTCAGTAGCTTCAAACATTTCTGGTATATGAAAAACATGTTTTTCAATGGCAAAAATCAATGAATATTGTAAATGCACAAACAGTAATATCTCCACATTGCAAGGTGCAATTCTGAAATTTTTTGCTTTTTCCTGCTAATCCTAGCATGATAAAGAAGATTCAAAGAGAGTGAGATGCCAGCTCCTTTCATTCAGTCAGTAGCTTCAAACATTTCTGGTATATGAAAAACATGTTTTTCAATGGCAAAAATCAATGAATATTGTAAATGCACAAACAGTAATATCTCCACATTGCAAGGTGCAATTCTGAAATTTTTTGCTTTTTCCTGCTAATCCTAGCATGATAAAGAAGATTCAAAGAGAGTGAGATGCCAGCTCCTTTCATTCAGTCAGTAGCTTCAAACATTTCTGGACGTTTTTCAATGGCAAAAATCAATGAATATTGTAAATGCACAAACAGTAATATCTCCACATTGCAAGGTGCAATTCTGAAATTTTTTGCTTTTTCCTGTTAATCCTAGCATGATAAAGAAGATTCAAAGAGAGTGAGATGCCAGCTCCTTTCATTCAGTCAGTAGCTTCAAACATTTCTGGACGTTTTTCAATGGCAAAAATCAATGAATATTGTAAATGCACAAACAGTAATATCTCCACATTGCAAGGTGCAATTCTGAAATTTTTTGCTTTTTCCTGCTAATCCTAGCATGATAAAGAAGATTCAAAGAGAGTGAGATGCCAGCTCCTTTCATTCAGTCAGTAGCTTCAAACATTTCTGGTATATGAAAAACATGTTTTTCAATGGCAAAAATCAATGAATATTGTAAATGCACAAACAGTAATATCTCCACATTGCAAGGTGCAATTCTGAAATTTTTTGCTTTTTCCTGCTAATCCTAGCATGATAAAGAAGATTCAAAGAGAGTGAGATGCCAGCTCCTTTCATTCAGTCAGTAGCTTCAAACATTTCTGGTATATGAAAAACATGTTTTTCAATGGCAAAAATCAATGAATATTGTAAATGCACAAACAGTAATATCTCCACATTGCAAGGTGCAATTCTGAAATTTTTTGCTTTTTCCTGCTAATCCTAGCATGATAAAGAAGATTCAAAGAGAGTGAGATGCCAGCTCCTTTCATTCAGTCAGTAGCTTCAAACATTTCTGGTATATGAAAAACATGTTTTTCAATGGCAAAAATCAATGAATATTGTAAATGCACAAACAGTAATATCTCCACATTGCAAGGTGCAATTCTGAAATTTTTTGCTTTTTCCTGCTAATCCTAGCATGATAAAGAAGATTCAAAGAGAGTGAGATGCCAGCTCCTTTCATTCAGTCAGTAGCTTCAAACATTTCTGGTATATGAAAAACATGTTTTTCAATGGCAAAAATCAATGAATATTGTAAATGCACAAACAGTAATATCTCCACATTGCAAGGTGCAATTCTGAAATTTTTTGCTTTTTCCTGCTAATCCTAGCATGATAAAGAAGATTCAAAGAGAGTGAGATGCCAGCTCCTTTCATTCAGTCAGTAGCTTCAAACATTTCTGGACGTTTTTCAATGGCAAAAATCAATGAATATTGTAAATGCACAAACAGTAATATCTCCACATTGCAAGGTGCAATTCTGAAATTTTTTGCTTTTTCCTGTTAATCCTAGCATGATAAAGAAGATTCAAAGAGAGTGAGATGCCAGCTCCTTTCATTCAGTCAGTAGCTTCAAACATTTCTGGACGTTTTTCAATGGCAAAAATCAATGAATATTGTAAATGCACAAACAGTAATATCTCCACATTGCAAGGTGCAATTCTGAAATTTTTTGCTTTTTCCTGCTAATCCTAGCATGATAAAGAAGATTCAAAGAGAGTGAGATGCCAGCTCCTTTCATTCAGTCAGTAGCTTCAAACATTTCTGGTATATGAAAAACATGTTTTTCAATGGCAAAAATCAATGAATATTGTAAATGCACAAACAGTAATATCTCCACATTGCAAGGTGCAATTCTGAAATTTTTTGCTTTTTCCTGCTAATCCTAGCATGATAAAGAAGATTCAAAGAGAGTGAGATGCCAGCTCCTTTCATTCAGTCAGTAGCTTCAAACATTTCTGGTATATGAAAAACATGTTTTTCAATGGCAAAAATCAATGAATATTGTAAATGCACAAACAGTAATATCTCCACATTGCAAGGTGCAATTCTGAAATTTTTTGCTTTTTCCTGCTAATCCTAGCATGATAAAGAAGATTCAAAGAGAGTGAGATGCCAGCTCCTTTCATTCAGTCAGTAGCTTCAAACATTTCTGGTATATGAAAAACATGTTTTTCAATGGCAAAAATCAATGAATATTGTAAATGCACAAACAGTAATATCTCCACATTGCAAGGTGCAATTCTGAAATTTTTTGCTTTTTCCTGCTAATCCTAGCATGATAAAGAAGATTCAAAGAGAGTGAGATGCCAGCTCCTTTCATTCAGTCAGTAGCTTCAAACATTTCTGGACGTTTTTCAATGGCAAAAATCAATGAATATTGTAAATGCACAAACAGTAATATCTCCACATTGCAAGGTGCAATTCTGAAATTTTTTGCTGTTTCCTGCTAATCCTAGCAGGATAAAGAAGATTCAAAGAGAGTGAGATGCCAGCTCCTTTCATTCAGTCAGTAGCTTCAAACATTTCTGGTATATGAAAAACATGTTTTTCAATGGCAAAAATCAATGAATATTGTAAATGCACAAACAGTAATATCTCCACATTGCAAGGTGCAATTCTGAAATTTTTTGCTTTTTCCTGCTAATCCTAGCATGATAAAGAAGATTCAAAGAGAGTGAGATGCCAGCTCCTTTCATTCAGTCAGTAGCTTCAAACATTTCTGGTATATGAAAAACATGTTTTTCAATGGCAAAAATCAATGAATATTGTAAATGCACAAACAGTAATATCTCCACATTGCAAGGTGCAATTCTGAAATTTTTTGCTTTTTCCTGCTAATCCTAGCATGATAAAGATTCAAAGAGAGTGAGATGCCAGCTCCTTTCATTCAGTCAGTAGCTTCAAACATTTCTGGTATATGAAAAACGTTTTTCAATGGCAAAAATCAATGAATATTGTAAATGCACAAACAGTAATATCTCCACATTGCAAGGTGCAATTCTGAAATTTTTTGCTTTTTCCTGCTAATCCTAGCATGATAAAGAAGATTCAAAGAGAGTGAGATGCCAGCTCCTTTCATTCAGTCAGTAGCTTCAAACATTTCTGGTATATGAAAAACATGTTTTTCAATGGCAAAAATCAATGAATATTGTAAATGCACAAACAGTAATATCTCCACATTGCAAGGTGCAATTCTGAAATTTTTAGCTTTTTCCTGTTAATCCTAGCATGATAAAGAAGATTCAAAGAGAGTGAGATGCCAGCTCCTTTCATTCAGTCAGTAGCTTCAAACATTTCTGGTATATGAAAAACATGTTTTTCAATGGCAAAAATCAATGAATATTGTAAATGCACAAACAGTAATATCTCCACATTGCAAGGTGCAATTCTGAAATTTTTTGCTTTTTCCTGATAATCCTAGCATGATAAAGAAGATTCAAAGAGAGTGAGTTGCCAGCTCCTTTCATTCAGTCAGTAGCTTCAAACATTTCTGGTATATGAAAAACATGTTTTTCAATGGCAAAAATCAATGAATATTGTAAATGCACAAACAGTAATATCTCCACATTGCAAGGTGCAATTCTGAAATTTTTTCTTTTTCCTGCTAATCCTAGCATGATAAAGAAGATTCAAAGAGAGTGAGATGCCAGCTCCTTTGATTCAGTCAGTAGCTTCAAACATTTCTGGACGTTTTTCAATGGCAAAAATCAATGAATATTGTAAATGCACAAACAGTAATATCTCCACATTGCAAGGTGCAATTCTGAAATTTTTTGCTTTTTCCTGTTAATCCTAGCATGATAAAGAAGATTCAAAGAGAGTGAGATGCCAGCTCCTTTCATTCAGTCAGTAGCTTCAAACATTTCTGGTATATGAATAACATGATGTTTTCAATGGCAAAAATCAATGAATATTGTAAATGCACAAACAGTAATATCTCCACATTGCAAGGTGCAATTCTGAAATTTTTGCTTTTTCCTGCTAATCCTAGCATGATAAAGAAGATTCAAAGAGAGTGAGATGCCAGCTCCTTTCATTCAGTCAGTAGCTTCAAACATTTCTGGTATATGAAAAACATGTTTTTCAATGGCAAAAATCAATGAATATTGTAAATGCACAAACAGTAATATCTCCACATTGCAAGGTGCAATTCTGAAATTTTTTGCTTTTTCCTGCTAATCCTAGCATGATAAAGAAGATTCAAAGAGAGTGAACAAGTAGCTTCAAACATTTCTGGTATATGAAAAACATGTTTTTCAATGGCAAAAATCAATGAATATTGTAAATGCACAAAATGCAAGGTGCAATTCTGAAATTTTTTGCTTTTTCCTGCTAATCCTAGCATGATAAAGAAGATTCAAAGAGAGTGAGATGCCAGCTCCTTTCATTCAGTCAGTAGCTTCAAACATTTCTGGTATATGAAAAACATGTTTTTCAATGGCAAAAATCAATGAATATTGTAAATGCACAAACAGTAATATCTCCACATTGCAAGCTGCAATTCTGAAATTTTTTGCTTTTTCCTGCTAATCCTAGCATGATAAAGAAGATTCAAAGAGAGTGAGATGCCAGCTCCTTTCATTCAGTCATTCAAAGAGAGTGAGATGCCAGCTCCTTTCATTCAGTCAGTAGCTTCAAACATTTCTGGACGTTTTTCAATGGCAAAAATCAATGAATATTGTAAATGCACAAACAGTAATATCTCCACATTGCAAGGTGCAATTCTGAAATTTTTTGCTGTTTCCTGCTAATCCTAGCAGGATAAAGAAGATTCAAAGAGAGTGAGATGCCAGCTCCTTTCATTCAGTCAGTAGCTTCAAACATTTCTGGTATATGAAAAACATGTTTTTCAATGGCAAAAATCAATGAATATTGTAAATGCACAAACAGTAATATCTCCACATTGCAAGGTGCAATTCTGAAATTTTTTGCTTTTTCCTGCTAATCCTAGCATGATAAAGAAGATTCAAAGAGAGTGAGATGCCAGCTCCTTTCATTCAGTCAGTAGCTTCAAACATTTCTGGTATATGAAAAACATGTTTTTCAATGGCAAAAATCAATGAATATTGTAAATGCACAAACAGTAATATCTCCACATTGCAAGGTGCAATTCTGAAATTTTTTGCTTTTTCCTGCTAATCCTAGCATGATAAAGATTCAAAGAGAGTGAGATGCCAGCTCCTTTCATTCAGTCAGTAGCTTCAAACATTTCTGGTATATGAAAAACGTTTTTCAATGGCAAAAATCAATGAATATTGTAAATGCACAAACAGTAATATCTCCACATTGCAAGGTGCAATTCTGAAATTTTTTGCTTTTTCCTGCTAATCCTAGCATGATAAAGAAGATTCAAAGAGAGTGAGATGCCAGCTCCTTTCATTCAGTCAGTAGCTTCAAACATTTCTGGTATATGAAAAACATGTTTTTCAATGGCAAAAATCAATGAATATTGTAAATGCACAAACAGTAATATCTCCACATTGCAAGGTGCAATTCTGAAATTTTTTGCTTTTTCCTGTTAATCCTAGCATGATAAAGAAGATTCAAAGAGAGTGAGATGCCAGCTCCTTTCATTCAGTCAGTAGCTTCAAACATTTCTGGTATATGAAAAACATGTTTTTCAATGGCAAAAATCAATGAATATTGTAAATGCACAAACAGTAATATCTCCACATTGCAAGGTGCAATTCTGAAATTTTTTGCTTTTTCCTGATAATCCTAGCATGATAAAGAAGATTCAAAGAGAGTGAGTTGCCAGCTCCTTTCATTCAGTCAGTAGCTTCAAACATTTCTGGTATATGAAAAACATGTTTTTCAATGGCAAAAATCAATGAATATTGTAAATGCACAAACAGTAATATCTCCACATTGCAAGGTGCAATTCTGAAATTTTTTCTTTTTCCTGCTAATCCTAGCATGATAAAGAAGATTCAAAGAGAGTGAGATGCCAGCTCCTTTGATTCAGTCAGTAGCTTCAAACATTTCTGGACGTTTTTCAATGGCAAAAATCAATGAATATTGTAAATGCACAAACAGTAATATCTCCACATTGCAAGGTGCAATTCTGAAATTTTTTGCTTTTTCCTGTTAATCCTAGCATGATAAAGAAGATTCAAAGAGAGTGAGATGCCAGCTCCTTTCATTCAGTCAGTAGCTTCAAACATTTCTGGTATATGAATAACATGATGTTTTTCAATGGCAAAAATCAATGAATATTGTAAATGCACAAACAGTAATATCTCCACATTGCAAGGTGCAATTCTGAAATTTTTTGCTTTTTCCTGCTAATCCTAGCATGATAAAGAAGATTCAAAGAGAGTGAGATGCCAGCTCCTTTCATTCAGTCAGTAGCTTCAAACATTTCTGGTATATGAAAAACATGTTTTTCAATGGCAAAAATCAATGAATATTGTAAATGCACAAACAGTAATATCTCCACATTGCAAGGTGCAATTCTGAAATTTTTTGCTTTTTCCTGTTAATCCTAGCATGATAAAGAAGATTCAAAGAGAGTGAGATGCCAGCTCCTTTCATTCAGTCAGTAGCTTCAAACATTTCTGGTATATGAAAAACATGTTTTTCAATGGCAAAAATCAATGAATATTGTAAATGCACAAACAGTAATATCTCCACATTGCAAGGTGCAATTCTGAAATTTTTTGCTTTTTCCTGCTAATCCTAGCATGATAAAGAAGATTCAAAGAGAGTGAGATGCCAGCTCCTTTCATTCAGTCAGTAGCTTCAAACATTTCTGGTATATGAAAAACATGTTTTTCAATGGCAAAAATCAATGAATATTGTAAATGCACAAACAGTAATATCTCCACATTGCAAGGTGCAATTCTGAAATTTTTTGCTTTTTCCTGCTAATCCTAGCATGATAAAGAAGATTCAAAGAGAGTGAGATGCCAGCTCCTTTCATTCAGTCAGTAGCTTCAAACATTTCTGGACGTTTTTCAATGGCAAAAATCAATGAATATTGTAAATGCACAAACAGTAATATCTCCACATTGCAAGGTGCAATTCTGAAATTTTTTGCTTTTTCCTGTTAATCCTAGCATGATAAAGAAGATTCAAAGAGAGTGAGATGCCAGCTCCTTTCATTCAGTCAGTAGCTTCAAACATTTCTGGTATATGAAAAACGTTTTTCAATGGCAAAAATCAATGAATATTGTAAATGCACAAACAGTAATATCTCCACATTGCAAGGTGCAATTCTGAAATTTTTTGCTTTTTCCTGCTAATCCTAGCATGATAAAGAAGATTCAAAGAGAGTGAGATGCCAGCTCCTTTCATTCAGTCAGTAGCTTCAAACATTTCTGGTATATGAAAAACATGTTTTTCAATGGCAAAAATCAATGAATATTGTAAATGCACAAACAGTAATATCTCCACATTGCAAGGTGCAATTCTGAAATTTTTTGCTTTTTCCTGCTAATCCTAGCATGATAAAGAAGATTCAAAGAGAGTGAGATGCCAGCTCCTTTCATTCAGTCAGTAGCTTCAAACATTTCTGGTATATGAAAAACATGTTTTTCAATGGCAAAAATCAATGAATATTGTAAATGCACAAACAGTAATATCTCCACATTGCAAGGTGCAATTCTGAAATTTTTTGCTTTTTCCTGCTAATCCTAGCATGATAAAGAAGATTCAAAGAGAGTGAGATGCCAGCTCCTTTCATTCAGTCAGTAGCTTCAAACATTTCTGGACGTTTTTCAATGGCAAAAATCAATGAATATTGTAAATGCACAAACAGTAATATCTCCACATTGCAAGGTGCAATTCTGAAATTTTTTGCTTTTTCCTGTTAATCCTAGCATGATAAAGAAGATTCAAAGAGAGTGAGATGCCAGCTCCTTTCATTCAGTCAGTAGCTTCAAACATTTCTGGACGTTTTTCAATGGCAAAGATCAATGAATATTGTAAATGCACAAACAGTAATATCTCCACATTGCAAGGTGCAATTCTGAAATTTTTTGCTTTTTCCTGCTAATCCTAGCATGATAAAGAAGATTCAAAGAGAGTGAGATGCCAGCTCCTTTCATTCAGTCAGTAGCTTCAAACATTTCTGGTATATGAAAAACATGTTTTTCAATGGCAAAAATCAATGAATATTGTAAATGCACAAACAGTAATATCTCCACATTGCAAGGTGCAATTCTGAAATTTTTTGCTTTTTCCTGCTAATCCTAGCATGATAAAGAAGATTCAAAGAGAGTGAGATGCCAGCTCCTTTCATTCAGTCAGTAGCTTCAAACATTTCTGGTATATGAAAAACATGTTTTTCAATGGCAAAAATCAATGAATATTGTAAATGCACAAACAGTAATATCTCCACATTGCAAGGTGCAATTCTGAAATTTTTTGCTTTTTCCTGCTAATCCTAGCATGATAAAGAAGATTCAAAGAGAGTGAGATGCCAGCTCCTTTCATTCAGTCAGTAGCTTCAAACATTTCTGGTATATGAAAAACATGTTTTTCAATGGCAAAAATCAATGAATATTGTAAATGCACAAACAGTAATATCTCCACATTGCAAGGTGCAATTCTGAAATTTTTTGCTTTTTCCTGCTAATCCTAGCATGATAAAGAAGATTCAAAGAGAGTGAGATGCCAGCTCCTTTCATTCAGTCAGTAGCTTCAAACATTTCTGGACGTTTTTCAATGGCAAAAATCAATGAATATTGTAAATGCACAAACAGTAATATCTCCACATTGCAAGGTGCAATTCTGAAATTTTTTGCTTTTTCCTGTTAATCCTAGCATGATAAAGAAGATTCAAAGAGAGTGAGATGCCAGCTCCTTTCATTCAGTCAGTAGCTTCAAACATTTCTGGACGTTTTTCAATGGCAAAAATCAATGAATATTGTAAATGCACAAACAGTAATATCTCCACATTGCAAGGTGCAATTCTGAAATTTTTTGCTTTTTCCTGCTAATCCTAGCATGATAAAGAAGATTCAAAGAGAGTGAGATGCCAGCTCCTTTCATTCAGTCAGTAGCTTCAAACATTTCTGGTATATGAAAAACATGTTTTTCAATGGCAAAAATCAATGAATATTGTAAATGCACAAACAGTAATATCTCCACATTGCAAGGTGCAATTCTGAAATTTTTTGCTTTTTCCTGCTAATCCTAGCATGATAAAGAAGATTCAAAGAGAGTGAGATGCCAGCTCCTTTCATTCAGTCAGTAGCTTCAAACATTTCTGGTATATGAAAAACATGTTTTTCAATGGCAAAAATCAATGAATATTGTAAATGCACAAACAGTAATATCTCCACATTGCAAGGTGCAATTCTGAAATTTTTTGCTTTTTCCTGCTAATCCTAGCATGATAAAGAAGATTCAAAGAGAGTGAGATGCCAGCTCCTTTCATTCAGTCAGTAGCTTCAAACATTTCTGGTATATGAAAAACATGTTTTTCAATGGCAAAAATCAATGAATATTGTAAATGCACAAACAGTAATATCTCCACATTGCAAGGTGCAATTCTGAAATTTTTTGCTTTTTCCTGCTAATCCTAGCATGATAAAGAAGATTCAAAGAGAGTGAGATGCCAGCTCCTTTCATTCAGTCAGTAGCTTCAAACATTTCTGGACGTTTTTCAATGGCAAAAATCAATGAATATTGTAAATGCACAAACAGTAATATCTCCACATTGCAAGGTGCAATTCTGAAATTTTTTGCTGTTTCCTGCTAATCCTAGCAGGATAAAGAAGATTCAAAGAGAGTGAGATGCCAGCTCCTTTCATTCAGTCAGTAGCTTCAAACATTTCTGGTATATGAAAAACATGTTTTTCAATGGCAAAAATCAATGAATATTGTAAATGCACAAACAGTAATATCTCCACATTGCAAGGTGCAATTCTGAAATTTTTTGCTTTTTCCTGCTAATCCTAGCATGATAAAGAAGATTCAAAGAGAGTGAGATGCCAGCTCCTTTCATTCAGTCAGTAGCTTCAAACATTTCTGGTATATGAAAAACATGTTTTTCAATGGCAAAAATCAATGAATATTGTAAATGCACAAACAGTAATATCTCCACATTGCAAGGTGCAATTCTGAAATTTTTTGCTTTTTCCTGCTAATCCTAGCATGATAAAGATTCAAAGAGAGTGAGATGCCAGCTCCTTTCATTCAGTCAGTAGCTTCAAACATTTCTGGTATATGAAAAACGTTTTTCAATGGCAAAAATCAATGAATATTGTAAATGCACAAACAGTAATATCTCCACATTGCAAGGTGCAATTCTGAAATTTTTTGCTTTTTCCTGCTAATCCTAGCATGATAAAGAAGATTCAAAGAGAGTGAGATGCCAGCTCCTTTCATTCAGTCAGTAGCTTCAAACATTTCTGGTATATGAAAAACATGTTTTTCAATGGCAAAAATCAATGAATATTGTAAATGCACAAACAGTAATATCTCCACATTGCAAGGTGCAATTCTGAAATTTTTTGCTTTTTCCTGTTAATCCTAGCATGATAAAGAAGATTCAAAGAGAGTGAGATGCCAGCTCCTTTCATTCAGTCAGTAGCTTCAAACATTTCTGGTATATGAAAAACATGTTTTTCAATGGCAAAAATCAATGAATATTGTAAATGCACAAACAGTAATATCTCCACATTGCAAGGTGCAATTCTGAAATTTTTTGCTTTTTCCTGCTAATCCTAGCATGATAAAGAAGATTCAAAGAGAGTGAGATGCCAGCTCCTTTCATTCAGTCAGTAGCTTCAAACATTTCTGGTATATGAAAAACATGTTTTTCAATGGCAAAAATCAATGAATATTGTAAATGCACAAACAGTAATATCTCCACATTGCAAGGTGCAATTCTGAAATTTTTTCTTTTTCCTGCTAATCCTAGCATGATAAAGATTCAAAGAGAGTGAGATGCCAGCTCCTTTCATTCAGTCAGTAGCTTCAAACATTTCTGGACGTTTTTCAATGGCAAAAATCAATGAATATTGTAAATGCACAAACAGTAATATCTCCACATTGCAAGGTGCAATTCTGAAATTTTTTGCTTTTTCCTGTTAATCCTAGCATGATAAAGAAGATTCAAAGAGAGTGAGATGCCAGCTCCTTTCATTCAGTCAGTAGCTTCAAACATTTCTGGTATATGAATAACATGATGTTTTTCAATGGCAAAAATCAATGAATATTGTAAATGCACAAACAGTAATATCTCCACATTGCAAGGTGCAATTCTGAAATTTTTTGCTTTTTCCTGCTAATCCTAGCATGATAAAGAAGATTCAAAGAGAGTGAGATGCCAGCTCCTTTCATTCAGTCAGTAGCTTCAAACATTTCTGGTATATGAAAAACGTTTTTCAATGGCAAAAATCAATGAATATTGTAAATGCACAAACAGTAATATCTCCACATTGCAAGGTGCAATTCTGAAATTTTTTGCTTTTTCCTGTTAATCCTAGCATGATAAAGAAGATTCAAAGAGAGTGAGATGCCAGCTCCTTTCATTCAGTCAGTAGCTTCAAACATTTCTGGTATATGAAAAACATGTTTTTCAATGGCAAAAATCAATGAATATTGTAAATGCACAAACAGTAATATCTCCACATTGCAAGGTGCAATTCTGAAATTTTTTGCTTTTTCCTGCTAATCCTAGCATGATAAAGAAGATTCAAAGAGAGTGAGATGCCAGCTCCTTTCATTCAGTCAGTAGCTTCAAACATTTCTGGTATATGAAAAACATGTTTTTCAATGGCAAAAATCAATGAATATTGTAAATGCACAAACAGTAATATCTCCACATTGCAAGGTGCAATTCTGAAATTTTTTGCTTTTTCCTGCTAATCCTAGCATGATAAAGAAGATTCAAAGAGAGTGAGATGCCAGCTCCTTTCATTCAGTCAGTAGCTTCAAACATTTCTGGACGTTTTTCAATGGCAAAAATCAATGAATATTGTAAATGCACAAACAGTAATATCTCCACATTGCAAGGTGCAATTCTGAAATTTTTTGCTTTTTCCTGTTAATCCTAGCATGATAAAGAAGATTCAAAGAGAGTGAGATGCCAGCTCCTTTCATTCAGTCAGTAGCTTCAAACATTTCTGGTATATGAAAAACGTTTTTCAATGGCAAAAATCAATGAATATTGTAAATGCACAAACAGTAATATCTCCACATTGCAAGGTGCAATTCTGAAATTTTTTGCTTTTTCCTGCTAATCCTAGCATGATAAAGAAGATTCAAAGAGAGTGAGATGCCAGCTCCTTTCATTCAGTCAGTAGCTTCAAACATTTCTGGTATATGAAAAACATGTTTTTCAATGGCAAAAATCAATGAATATTGTAAATGCACAAACAGTAATATCTCCACATTGCAAGGTGCAATTCTGAAATTTTTTGCTTTTTCCTGCTAATCCTAGCATGATAAAGAAGATTCAAAGAGAGTGAGATGCCAGCTCCTTTCATTCAGTCAGTAGCTTCAAACATTTCTGGTATATGAAAAACATGTTTTTCAATGGCAAAAATCAATGAATATTGTAAATGCACAAACAGTAATATCTCCACATTGCAAGGTGCAATTCTGAAATTTTTTGCTTTTTCCTGCTAATCCTAGCATGATAAAGAAGATTCAAAGAGAGTGAGATGCCAGCTCCTTTCATTCAGTCAGTAGCTTCAAACATTTCTGGTATATGAAAAACATGTTTTTCAATGGCAAAAATCAATGAATATTGTAAATGCACAAACAGTAATATCTCCACATTGCAAGGTGCAATTCTGAAATTTTTTGCTTTTTCCTGCTAATCCTAGCATGATAAAGAAGATTCAAAGAGAGTGAGATGCCAGCTCCTTTCATTCAGTCAGTAGCTTCAAACATTTCTGGACGTTTTTCAATGGCAAAAATCAATGAATATTGTAAATGCACAAACAGTAATATCTCCACATTGCAAGGTGCAATTCTGAAATTTTTTGCTTTTTCCTGTTAATCCTAGCATGATAAAGAAGATTCAAAGAGAGTGAGATGCCAGCTCCTTTCATTCAGTCAGTAGCTTCAAACATTTCTGGACGTTTTTCAATGGCAAAGATCAATGAATATTGTAAATGCACAAACAGTAATATCTCCACATTGCAAGGTGCAATTCTGAAATTTTTTGCTTTTTCCTGCTAATCCTAGCATGATAAAGAAGATTCAAAGAGAGTGAGATGCCAGCTCCTTTCATTCAGTCAGTAGCTTCAAACATTTCTGGTATATGAAAAACATCTTTTTCAATGGCAAAAATCAATGAATATTGTAAATGCACAAACAGTAATATCTCCACATTGCAAGGTGCAATTCTGAAATTTTTTGCTTTTTCCTGCTAATCCTAGCATGATAAAGATTCAAAGAGAGTGAGATGCCAGCTCCTTTCATTCAGTCAGTAGCTTCAAACATTTCTGGTATATGAAAAACATGTTTTTCAATGGCAAAAATCAATGAATATTGTAAATGCACAAACAGTAATATCTCCACATTGCAAGGTGCAATTCTGAAATTTTTTGCTTTTTCCTGCTAATCCTAGCATGATAAAGAAGATTCAAAGAGAGTGAGATGCCAGCTCCTTTCATTCAGTCAGTAGCTTCAAACATTTCTGGTATATGAAAAACATGTTTTTCAATGGCAAAAATCAATGAATATTGTAAATGCACAAACAGTAATATCTCCACATTGCAAGGTGCAATTCTGAAATTTTTTGCTTTTTCCTGCTAATCCTAGCATGATAAAGAAGATTCAAAGAGAGTGAGATGCCAGCTCCTTTCATTCAGTCAGTAGCTTCAAACATTTCTGGACGTTTTTCAATGGCAAAAATCAATGAATATTGTAAATGCACAAACAGTAATATCTCCACATTGCAAGGTGCAATTCTGAAATTTTTTGCTTTTTCCTGCTAATCCTAGCATGATAAAGAAGATTCAAAGAGAGTGAGATGCCAGCTCCTTTCATTCAGTCAGTAGCTTCAAACATTTCTGGTATATGAAAAACATGTTTTTCAATGGCAAAAATCAATGAATATTGTAAATGCACAAACAGTAATATCTCCACATTGCAAGGTGCAATTCTGAAATTTTTTGCTTTTTCCTGCTAATCCTAGCATGATAAAGAAGATTCAAAGAGAGTGAGATGCCAGCTCCTTTCATTCAGTCAGTAGCTTCAAACATTTCTGGTATATGAAAAACATGTTTTTCAATGGCAAAAATCAATGAATATTGTAAATGCACAAACAGTAATATCTCCACATTGCAAGGTGCAATTCTGAAATTTTTTGCTTTTTCCTGCTAATCCTAGCATGATAAAGAAGATTCAAAGAGAGTGAGATGCCAGCTCCTTTCATTCAGTCAGTAGCTTCAAACATTTCTGGTATATGAAAAACATGTTTTTCAATGGCAAAAATCAATGAATATTGTAAATGCACAAACAGTAATATCTCCACATTGCAAGGTGCAATTCTGAAATTTTTTGCTTTTTCCTGCTAATCCTAGCATGATAAAGAAGATTCAAAGAGAGTGAGATGCCAGCTCCTTTCATTCAGTCAGTAGCTTCAAACATTTCTGGTATATGAAAAACATGTTTTTCAATGGCAAAAATCAATGAATATTGTAAATGCACAAACAGTAATATCTCCACATTGCAAGGTGCAATTCTGAAATTTTTTGCTTTTTCCTGCTAATCCTAGCATGATAAAGAAGATTCAAAGAGAGTGAGATGCCAGCTCCTTTCATTCAGTCAGTAGCTTCAAACATTTCTGGACGTTTTTCAATGGCAAAAATCAATGAATATTGTAAATGCACAAACAGTAATATCTCCACATTGCAAGGTGCAATTCTGAAATTTTTTGCTTTTTCCTGTTAATCCTAGCATGATAAAGAAGATTCAAAGAGAGTGAGATGCCAGCTCCTTTCATTCAGTCAGTAGCTTCAAACATTTCTGTGTATATAAAAAACGTTTTTCAATGGCAAAAATCAATGAATATTGTAAATGCACAAACAGTAATATCTCCACATTGCAAGGTGCAATTCTGAAATTTTTTGCTTTTTCCTGCTAATCCTAGCATGATAAAGAAGATTCAAAGAGAGTGAGATGCCAGCTCCTTTCATTCAGTCAGTAGCTTCAAACATTTCTGGTATATGAAAAACATGTTTTTCAATGGCAAAAATCAATGAATATTGTAAATGCACAAACAGTAATATCTCCACATTGCAAGGTGCAATTCTGAAATTTTTTGCTTTTTCCTGCTAATCCTAGCATGATAAAGAAGATTCAAAGAGAGTGAGATGCCAGCTCCTTTCATTCAGTCAGTAGCTTCAAACATTTCTGGTATATGAAAAACATGTTTTTCAATGGCAAAAATCAATGAATATTGTAAATGCACAAACAGTAATATCTCCACATTGCAAGGTGCAATTCTGAAATTTTTTGCTTTTTCCTGCTAATCCTAGCATGATAAAGAAGATTCAAAGAGAGTGAGATGCCAGCTCCTTTCATTCAGTCAGTAGCTTTAAACATTTCTGGTATATGAAAAACATGTTTTTCAATGGCAAAAATCAATGAATATTGTAAATGCACAAACAGTAATATCTCCACATTGCAAGGTGCAATTCTGAAATTTTTTGCTTTTTCCTGCTAATCCTAGCATGATAAAGAAGATTCAAAGAGAGTGAGATGCCAGCTCCTTTCATTCAGTCAGTAGCTTCAAACATTTCTGGTATATGAAAAACATGTTTTTCAATGGCAAAAATCAATGAATATTGTAAATGCACAAACAGTAATATCTCCACATTGCAAGGTGCAATTCTGAAATTTTTTGCTTTTTCCTGCTAATCCTAGCATGATAAAGAAGATTCAAAGAGAGTGAGATGCCAGCTCCTTTCATTCAGTCAGTAGCTTCAAACATTTCTGGTATATGAAAAACATGTTTTTCAATGGCAAAAATCAATGAATATTGTAAATGCACAAACAGTAATATCTCCACATTGCAAGGTGCAATTCTGAAATTTTTTGCTTTTTCCTGCTAATCCTAGCATGATAAAGAAGATTCAAAGAGAGTGAGATGCCAGCTCCTTTCATTCAGTCAGTAGCTTCAAACATTTCTGGACGTTTTTCAATGGCAAAAATCAATGAATATTGTAAATGCACAAACAGTAATATCTCCACATTGCAAGGTGCAATTCTGAAATTTTTTGCTTTTTCCTGCTAATCCTAGCATGATAAAGAAGATTCAAAGAGAGTGAGATGCCAGCTCCTTTCATTCAGTCAGTAGCTTCAAACATTTCTGGTATATGAAAAACATGTTTTTCAATGGCAAAAATCAATGAATATTGTAAATGCACAAACAGTAATATCTCCACATTGCAAGGTGCAATTCTGAAATTTTTTGCTTTTTCCTGCTAATCCTAGCATGATAAAGAAGATTCAAAGAGAGTGAGATGCCAGCTCCTTTCATTCAGTCAGTAGCTTCAAACATTTCTGGTATATGAAAAACATGTTTTTCAATGGCAAAAATCAATGAATATTGTAAATGCACAAACAGTAATATCTCCACATTGCAAGGTGCAATTCTGAAATTTTTTGCTTTTTCCTGCTAATCCTAGCATGATAAAGAAGATTCAAAGAGAGTGAGATGCCAGCTCCTTTCATTCAGTCAGTAGCTTCAAACATTTCTGGTATATGAAAAACATGTTTTTCAATGGCAAAAATCAATGAATATTGTAAATGCACAAACAGTAATATCTCCACATTGCAAGGTGCAATTCTGAAATTTTTTGCTTTTTCCTGCTAATCCTAGCATGATAAAGAAGATTCAAAGAGAGTGAGATGCCAGCTCCTTTCATTCAGTCAGTAGCTTCAAACATTTCTGGACGTTTTTCAATGGCAAAAATCAATGAATATTGTAAATGCACAAACAGTAATATCTCCACATTGCAAGGTGCAATTCTGAAATTTTTTGCTGTTTCCTGCTAATCCTAGCAGGATAAAGAAGATTCAAAGAGAGTGAGATGCCAGCTCCTTTCATTCAGTCAGTAGCTTCAAACATTTCTGGTATATGAAAAACATGTTTTTCAATGGCAAAAATCAATGAATATTGTAAATGCACAAACAGTAATATCTCCACATTGCAAGGTGCAATTCTGAAATTTTTTGCTTTTTCCTGCTAATCCTAGCATGATAAAGAAGATTCAAAGAGAGTGAGATGCCAGCTCCTTTCATTCAGTCAGTAGCTTCAAACATTTCTGGTATATGAAAAACATGTTTTTCAATGGCAAAAATCAATGAATATTGTAAATGCACAAACAGTAATATCTCCACATTGCAAGGTGCAATTCTGAAATTTTTTGCTTTTTCCTGCTAATCCTAGCATGATAAAGAAGATTCAAAGAGAGTGAGATGCCAGCTCCTTTCATTCAGTCAGTAGCTTCAAACATTTCTGGACGTTTTTCAATGGCAAAAATCAATGAATATTGTAAATGCACAAACAGTAATATCTCCACATTGCAAGGTGCAATTCTGAAATTTTTTGCTTTTTCCTGCTAATCCTAGCATGATAAAGAAGATTCAAAGAGAGTGAGATGCCAGCTCCTTTCATTCAGTCAGTAGCTTCAAACATTTCTGGTATATGAAAAACATGTTTTTCAATGGCAAAAATCAATGAATATTGTAAATGCACAAACAGTAATATCTCCACATTGCAAGGTGCAATTCTGAAATTTTTTGCTTTTTCCTGCTAATCCTAGCATGATAAAGAAGATTCAAAGAGAGTGAGATGCCAGCTCCTTTCATTCAGTCAGTAGCTTCAAACATTTCTGGTATATGAAAAACATGTTTTTCAATGGCAAAAATCAATGAATATTGTAAATGCACAAACAGTAATATCTCCACATTGCAAGGTGCAATTCTGAAATTTTTTGCTTTTTCCTGCTAATCCTAGCATGATAAAGAAGATTCAAAGAGAGTGAGATGCCAGCTCCTTTCATTCAGTCAGTAGCTTCAAACATTTCTGGTATATGAAAAACATGTTTTTCAATGGCAAAAATCAATGAATATTGTAAATGCACAAACAGTAATATCTCCACATTGCAAGGTGCAATTCTGAAATTTTTTGCTTTTTCCTGCTAATCCTAGCATGATAAAGAAGATTCAAAGAGAGTGAGATGCCAGCTCCTTTCATTCAGTCAGTAGCTTCAAACATTTCTGGACATTTTTCAATGGCAAAAATCAATGAATATTGTAAATGCACAAACAGTAATATCTCCACATTGCAAGGTGCAATTCTGAAATTTTTTGCTGTTTCCTGCTAATCCTAGCAGGATAAAGAAGATTCAAAGAGAGTGAGATGCCAGCTCCTTTCATTCAGTCAGTAGCTTCAAACATTTCTGGTATATGAAAAACATGTTTTTCAATGGCAAAAATCAATGAATATTGTAAATGCACAAACAGTAATATCTCCACATTGCAAGGTGCAATTCTGAAATTTTTTGCTTTTTCCTGCTAATCCTAGCATGATAAAGAAGATTCAAAGAGAGTGAGATGCCAGCTCCTTTCATTCAGTCAGTAGCTTCAAACATTTCTGGTATATGAAAAACATGTTTTTCAATGGCAAAAATCAATGAATATTGTAAATGCACAAACAGTAATATCTCCACATTGCAAGGTGCAATTCTGAAATTTTTTGCTTTTTCCTGCTAATCCTAGCATGATAAAGATTCAAAGAGAGTGAGATGCCAGCTCCTTTCATTCAGTCAGTAGCTTCAAACATTTCTGGTATATGAAAAACGTTTTTCAATGGCAAAAATCAATGAATATTGTAAATGCACAAACAGTAATATCTCCACATTGCAAGGTGCAATTCTGAAATTTTTTGCTTTTTCCTGCTAATCCTAGCATGATAAAGAAGATTCAAAGAGAGTGAGATGCCAGCTCCTTTCATTCAGTCAGTAGCTTCAAACATTTCTGGTATATGAAAAACATGTTTTTCAATGGCAAAAATCAATGAATATTGTAAATGCACAAACAGTAATATCTCCACATTGCAAGGTGCAATTCTGAAATTTTTTGCTTTTTCCTGTTAATCCTAGCATGATAAAGAAGATTCAAAGAGAGTGAGATGCCAGCTCCTTTCATTCAGTCAGTAGCTTCAAACATTTCTGGTATATGAAAAACATGTTTTTCAATGGCAAAAATCAATGAATATTGTAAATGCACAAACAGTAATATCTCCACATTGCAAGGTGCAATTCTGAAATTTTTTGCTTTTTCCTGCTAATCCTAGCATGATAAAGAAGATTCAAAGAGAGTGAGATGCCAGCTCCTTTCATTCAGTCAGTAGCTTCAAACATTTCTGGTATATGAAAAACATGTTTTTCAATGGCAAAAATCAATGAATATTGTAAATGCACAAACAGTAATATCTCCACATTGCAAGGTGCAATTCTGAAATTTTTTCTTTTTCCTGCTAATCCTAGCATGATAAAGAAGATTCAAAGAGAGTGAGATGCCAGCTCCTTTCATTCAGTCAGTAGCTTCAAACATTTCTGGACGTTTTTCAATGGCAAAAATCAATGAATATTGTAAATGCACAAACAGTAATATCTCCACATTGCAAGGTGCAATTCTGAAATTTTTTGCTTTTTCCTGTTAATCCTAGCATGATAAAGAAGATTCAAAGAGAGTGAGATGCCAGCTCCTTTCATTCAGTCAGTAGCTTCAAACATTTCTGGTATATGAAAAACATGTTTTTCAATGGCAAAAATCAATGAATATTGTAAATGCACAAACAGTAATATCTCCACATTGCAAGGTGCAATTCTGAAATTTTTTGCTTTTTCCTGCTAATCCTAGCATGATAAAGAAGATTCAAAGAGAGTGAGATGCCAGCTCCTTTCATTCAGTCAGTAGCTTCAAACATTTCTGGACGTTTTTCAATGGCAAAAATCAATGAATATTGTAAATGCACAAACAGTAATATCTCCACATTGCAAGGTGCAATTCTGAAATTTTTTGCTTTTTCCTGCTAATCCTAGCATGATAAAGAAGATTCAAAGAGAGTGAGATGCCAGCTCCTTTCATTCAGTCAGTAGCTTCAAACATTTCTGGAACGTTTTTCAATGGCAAAAATCAATGAATATTGTAAATGCACAAACAGTAATATCTCCACATTGCAAGGTGCAATTCTGAAATTTTTTGCTTTTTCCTGCTAATCCTAGCATGATAAAGAAGATTCAAAGAGAGTGAGATGCCAGCTCCTTTCATTCAGTCAGTAGCTTCAAACATTTCTGGTATATGAAAAACATGTTTTTCAATGGCAAAAATCAATGAATATTGTAAATGCACAAACAGTAATATCTCCACATTGCAAGGTGCAATTCTGAAATTTTTTGCTTTTCTGCTAATCCTAGCATGATAAAGAAGATTCAAAGAGAGTGAGATGCCAGCTCCTTTCATTCAGTCAGTAGCTTCAAACATTTCTGGTATAGAAAAACTGTTTTTCAATGGCAAAAATCAATGAATATTGTAAATGCACAAACAGTAATATCTCCACATTGCAAGGTGCAATTCTGAAATTTTTTGCTTTTTCCTGTTAATCCTAGCATGATAAAGAAGATTCAAAGAGAGTGAGATGCCAGCTCCTTTCATTCAGTCAGTAGCTTCAAACATTTCTGGTATATGAAAAACTGTTTTTCAATGGCAAAAATCAATGAATATTGTAAATGCACAAACAGTAATATCTCCACATTGCAAGGTGCAATTCTGAAATTTTTTGCTTTTTCCTGCTAATCCTAGCATGATAAAGAAGATTCAAAGAGAGTGAGATGCCAGCTCCTTTCATTCAGTCAGTAGCTTCAAACATTTCTGGTATATGAAAAACATGTTTTTCAATGGCAAAAATCAA